>NW_022145069.1:0-6042 GCF_000002235.5 Strongylocentrotus purpuratus | reverse complement strand
AAATCACGAACCTGTCGAAAGACACGGGTGTTATACATGTCGCGGGGTCTATTCCAGTTAGGAAAACCCCAATGATATAATCCAACCGGTTCAGTTCGACAAAATAATCAAAGAAATAAAAATGTACAGAAATAGGTGTATTTACAGTTCGAATTAAAAAGGGCTTTTAATTCAATCACTCAAACACTCTTCAACTTGAAGTCAAAACAAAATAAAAGCAAAGAAAGTGGATATGTAAACACAAATGAAATGCACAGATTACAACAATTTATACAGTGCAAGAAAAGGATAATTTGTTCGCAGTTGCGTCTCACGCGGTCTTGTCCAGATCCAGCGATGACCGACGATTCGAATCCAGTTACGTCCACGAACGCGCGAGTACAAAGTTCGCGAAAAGAACAAAGTTCACGGAACGAGAATTAAAACATCAGAGAAGAAGGGGAGATCCGGAGACGTCAAAGGGACTGTACTGCAACTTCCGGGAGGACGCAACTCGTCAGGGGACGTCCCAGGGGTGTGATGAGATGAAAAGGTGATATGGAGAAAAGTGGAACAGCAAATCGTCACTCAGCTCCAGAAGTGGTAGAAGTAGTAGTAATAATGCACAGGTCTCGTCCTCGTCCAAAATGACAAACGGCAGGAGAACCTGTGCCAGGAAAATGATGGGTTTACAAAATAATGAAAGTGTTCAGCGGTGATTCCAGTCCAGAGCAAGGAGAGTGATGTACTCTACACCAGAGCCAGGAAAGGAAACATAATTAACTAAATTATTTTATAAACAAGTCTATAAAAATAACCAAAAGAATATCAACTAAAAATATATTATAAACTAAACCTGTAAAATGACTATGGTCATCAGAAGAAGATCCATAAAATCCTTCTAAAAAACCAAAACACTGAAACTATTCCCACAGTTCATTAATCTAGGCTCGCACTGAGATAACCAAAACACAAGCCTAAGGCCAGTTCTAAAGAAAGATAAACAACGAGCACAGTGCGACTAGCCTACAACAGGTGGATGATGATAAAACAACAGTAAATTCTCGTGCATACGAAATGAGCATCTACAGTGTGCCCAAGGTCACCGAAATTTCACACACTCTGGCCTGGTCTGGACTCTGGACAGAGTCTTGCACACAAGATTTACAAGATAAGATCAGTGCTAGAATGTCTCAGATAACAGAGCGGCTGGACCCACACGTGGTCAGGCTAGCTTAAAGTAGCAGAACTGTGAATAGTGACTGTGATAATACAAAAAATGTGTTGGCTAAATCATAGGCTAAATACACTTACAGTTAAGGAGCAAACTAAGAACTCAAATCTAAAGCAATTAAACAAACTTATGCCTACAATGAATGAATTGTCATAATTCAGAATTGGCACCATTTATACAAGTATCAGACATCTATAAAACTTCAAGTTATATCTGATCTAATCAAAAGGGAAATATTCAACTAATCTAAAGAATAAAATAACTATTCAGCAATCAATAAGCAAGAAAAGTTCAAGTAGTTCAAAATGTTCAAGCAACCCTATGATGTGAAATCATAAATCAGCATCAACTTGAAAAGTTAAAAGCCATAGGTTGAACATATATCTGCATCAACTTCAATCTTTCTAATTATCATTCAGAAACTCCAAACAGTCCAAATGAAATAAAAATGAATCAGGTCATAAAATATCTTCCACAAAATAAACTGAATCTATGGACCAATGGAAGTGATCACTAAAGATAACTTTCAAAACAGAAGTCATAAAGATCCATTCAAATATATTATCGAATATCGCGATTCAATTCAGTAATAGAGCAGAATACTGTAACGACATCATGAATTGGAATCAGACGCAATCAATATGTACAACGGAAAGACTCATTCAACTAAGTTTCATAGTGGAAAATAACTATCGACTCAACTCATCAAGCATGGAAATATGAATGAAAGAGAATGAAAAGTAAATATTCCCTAAAAATACTCAACACAATTAACAGTTCACTAATGAACTTATACTAGTGATAAATATATACTTAAATGAAGACAAATTTGGAAAACTTACCTGTGCCAGGAAAATGATGGGTTTACAAAATAATGAAAGTGTTCAGCGGTGATTCCAGTCCAGAGCAAGGAGAGTGATGTACTCTACACCAGAGCCAGGAAAGGAATGCCGCACCCGCGCACCAACAACCCATCACTCCAGGCCAGGCTGTTGCCCCCCACATTGTCTTACATAATACCAGTGAACCATGCCTGACACAGGGCAACACCACAGAGGGTACATCTAGAGGAAATTTGTTGAGGCAGCATAACCACCTTGAAAACAATAGACTTGTTCTAGTCATACACAAATGTAAAATAATGGCAAATTTGGGGGGTATGACACTCTCCCCTTTTTAAATCATGTCGTCCCGACATGACATTTCAAGGTGTCAACACATAGGAAATTATATATGCAAAAAGCAAGACTGAACCATGGTAAGAAACTGCTTTTGGACAGCCATTTGTTCTTCCTCAGCTTGGTACTCGATCTACCAACTCTACCATACCCAAAGCGGTTCGGTGGCTGTCTGCGACGGACTGGCCATCGACCTCTTCGCTCAGGGTAGCAGGAGAGTCCTCAGTCGTTGATTCTTCTGAAGATAGAGAGTCAGGCTCGGAAGAGGCTTCTGCTGAGGAGACAGGGCTGGGAACTGGTTCAGCCTGATCTTTCAGCAGCAACGACGGGGAGGGGCTCGGACGCAGAACTCTCTGGGGGGTCTTCCTGCTGAGGTTCAGACAGTGCCGGATCCGTGACTGGTTCTGCGGGGTGAACACTGCGGCTTTCGGATCTAACTGTCCACTTGTTGATCCCCCGTCGCTGGCACTAAACGCGTCCATTCCTCGGAGCTGGTATCGGGCGAGTCCTGTTCTCAATTGTCACCGTGGGCACTGACGACTCCGACTCACTGTCCTTGAAGAGAGGCACATCATTAGCTCTAGCTGCAAGGGGAGCATCCTTCCGTCTAGGGGGTCGGCGTGGTGAACCCCTCGGAGGAGGACCAGGTGGAGTGAGTTGTATCTCGGGTTGGGCATCGGAAGATGCCCACAAGGTAACAGCATGTTACGATGCAGAGTTCTATCTGGCCCACCATCCTCTGGTCGCACCACATACACAGGCATGTCATCGGCGATCCTTCTGATGACATGGTAGGAAGTGGTTGTCCAGCGATCAGCCAACTTGTGCTTACCAGTGAGGCCTACATTCCTCACTAGAACTCGGTCGCCGACTTCCAGGGCTTGGTCACGGACTCTCCTGTCATAGCGCTTCTTATTGTAGCTCGCAGCTTTGGCAGCTTGTGCAGCAGCCACTTCATGAGCACGTCTCAGGCGATCCTTCAGGTCTTGGATGTATTTGTGATGCGAGACTGCCTTCTTAGGAGGGTTGTTGATGCCGAACTGCAAGTCGATGGGTAGACGGGGTTCACGACCAAACATCAGTGAATAGGGTGACATTCCCGTGGCGTTGTTTCTTGGTGCAGTTATATGCATGGACAAGGGGGCGTACATGGAGTCGCCAATTCTTCTTCTTCTCAGCATCCAGAGTCCCGAGCATACTGATGAGAGTCTGATTAAATCTCTCAACTTGCCCGTTGCCCTGGGGGTGGTAAGGCGTAGTCCGGGACTTCCTAATGCCAGCCAATTGGCATAGTTCCTTAATCAAGCCAGCCTCGAAGTCTCGACCCTGATCCGAATGAGGCGCTCGGGGAACCCGTAGTGAATGAAAAACTCTTCCCACAACACCTTTGCTACTGTCTGGCTTTCTGATCCTTAGTTGGGTACGCCTGCGAGTATCGAGTGAAATGGTCGGTGATCACTAGGATGTTGGTGGTATTCTTGCTGTCGGGCTCCAGAGAAAGAAAGTCCATGCACACCAATTCCATGGGGTGGGTAGTGGTGATGGAGACCAATGGTGCTCTTCTCGTCACTTTTCTGCTTCCGACGGAGACACCGGGGGCACATCTGACATAATTTCTCGATGTCTTCAGCCATTCGGGGCCAGTAGAAGCGGGCTCGGGCTAGGGTCCAGGGTTCTCTCATAGCCCAGGTGTCCAATCTGGTCATGCACACCATCAAAAGCAATGTAACGCTGGCTTTTGGGTAAAACCAGTTGTTGTCTTGGCAACTCTCCTGGACTGGCACTCTCGCGGTAAAGTACCCCATCCTTCAGAACCAGATGCTTCCACTGTCGCAAGTAGATCTTGATCCCGTCTGACAATGTGGACCGTTCCTCCGCTGATGGCTGTGCTCCTCTCTTGAGGCAATCGACCATGAACCTTATTTCCGTGTCACCCTTCTGCAAACCAACCCAATCACTGGTGGTCAGACCAGAAATGGAGTCATGGTCTGGTTGCTCAACACTGGAGAGATCATCAGGTATGGCACTTGTACTATCCGTGATAGTCTCCAACAGGGCGCAGGTAGGAGTGTGGTCATCCCTAGTACCTCGACTACCTGTTGACAATAGTTGACACGGTCGGCTCATCCAACACAACATCAACACCTAGGACCCTATCACGTAATTGCTGGATCTGCTTGTCGTGGTCAATGGACTCTTCGTCTTGGGGCTGAACATCTTGGGGACGTCTAGACAGGCCATCGGCATCTGCGTTCTTCGAACCCGGCCGGTACTGAATGCTGAAGTTGTAGTTGGCAAGGGCAGCCAACCACCGCTGCCCGTAGCATCGAGTTTGGCAGACGTCAGGATGTAGGTCAGCGGATTGTTATCCGTCAAAACTTTGAAGTTACCGCCATACAGATAATCATGGAACTTCTCAGTCACCGACCACTTTAGCGCCAAGAACTCAAGCTTGTGAGCAGGGTAGTTGGCCTCGCTTCTTGACAGACCTCTGCTGGCGTAGGCGATGACCTTCATTCTTCCTTCCTGTTCCTGATAGAGCGCTGCCCCAAGGCCGGTGATGCTGGCATCTGTGTGAAGCAGAAAGGGGGAGTTGTAGTCCACGAACCCCAGGACCGGAGCGGTTGTCAGCTTCTCAATCAGGGCATCAAAGGCGTCCTGGCAGTGTGATGTCCATAGGGCCCAAAGGGTTCGGTGGCACTTCTGTAGTTGGCCTTCTGTTTCCTCCCCTTTTTGAATCTCTTCTTAGTAAGGTCACATCCGCGGTCAGTTGATTTAGGGGTCGGGCAATGGAGGAGTAATTCGCCACAAACCTCCTGTAAATAGCCCGTAAACCCTAAAAAGGACTTCAACTCCCGGGCATTTGTCGGCGTGGGCCAGGACTTCACTGCCTGGATCTTGTCTGGATCGGTGCTGACTCCCTCCCTGGACACCACGTGGCCTAAGCATTTGACTGATGTTTGGAAGAAACTGGCATTTTGCGTGGTTGAGTTTGAGACCAAACTCCTGCAAGCGGCCAAGAACTTCCATCAACCTCTGCTCATGTTCTTCCAGAGTTTTGGAGAAGATGAGGAGATCATCCAAGTAAACCATGACATCCATCAGGTTGAGATCTCCCACGCACTTCTCCATAAGCCTCTGGAAGGTCGCTGGGGCATTGGTGATGCCCTGTGGCATCCGGTTGAACTCGAAGAACCCCAGGGGACACCAGAAGGCGGTCTTGGCCTTGTCGACCTCCTCCAGCTCTATCTGGTAATACCCGGACTTGAGATCCAGGCACGTGAACCACTGGGCACCATTTAGAGCGTGGAGGGTCTCCTCGATCCTAGGTATGGTGTATTGTCCCTGATGGTCCTCGAGTTCAACTTGCGGTAATCGATGCATAACCTCACATCGCCATTCTTCTTCCGGACGACCACAATGGGTGAAGCAAACTGACTTTCGGAAGGGCGGATGATGTCACGGTCCATCAGCTCCCTCAGATGTCTTCTCACGTCTAAGTAGTCTGCAGGGGCGATGTTCCGTGACCTCACACGGAAGGGGGAGTCGTCAGAGAGGTGGATCTGGTGTTTGACTGCTGAAGTGCAGCCAATGTCCAAATCCCCTCTGGAGAACACCTGCGACCTCTCCCGTAAGAGCTGGGTGACCCGT
>NW_022145068.1:0-6067 GCF_000002235.5 Strongylocentrotus purpuratus | reverse complement strand
TAATGTGCTTTCGTTGGTTTTTTTTTTTTTTTTTAGCTCAGCACGTAGCTCAGGTCAAACGCACACAGTGAGCTTTGCGCCTCGCGAGGCCAAATAAATCATACAGGGAGAAATTTGCCTCAGACCTCGCGAGACAGAAAACTCAGCAACAATTCACCGCAAACGTGAGCTACGTGCGTGCTGAGCAAACAGTCTCAATGGCTTTTTGCTTAGCACTTATTGCTCTCGTGTGCGGCGGTTTTTAGCAGTAAGCACAGCAAAAGCATGCTTAGATGCTTCCAGTATGATATAGGTTTTCGATGCCTTACCAGCGCGCCGTATTCACTGAGAGCGCATGCGTACAGTATGCTGTGTACAATGTATGGGCTCCGTAAACGAGTCCCCCTTCAACGGCCATAAAATAGGAGTTGGGGGAGACCTAGACTGGTTCCCGGTCCATCCAATGCGTATTTCGAATGCTCCAAATTTATTGGGGGCGGGGATTAGTCTGGGAGAAAGTTGGCACATTCAGGAAATCGGTCGTACTTCGCGCGCAAACCAGGCAGTAGAGTACGAGCACACGTGTGTCATGTCCACTGCATTGTTATTGTCTATGGTCCACTGGGATCTCAAAAGACGCCACCCCCCCCCCCCCCCAATTGATTTTGCGGAGCCAAGTGTCCAGAGAAAAATACCTGTCTACATTTCAGCTGCGATTTACTGATGTACCCCCCCCCCCCCCCCTGCACAAAATCCTTGATCTGCCCCCGATATTTAACAAAGAACAAAAAGCGCTGAAGGTGAAAGATGATTTGCTTTTTACGACTAATTACAGTTCACCGACTTTCCGCTTTAAAAAAATACACCATTCAATGCAAATCTTGTAGCAAACGCAGGTGCATGATGAATTAAATGAGTACGTGCGGGAATGCACGTACTATTTTCTTCGCCATCGACGTGACTTTTAGCACGTCATGCTCAATGACTTCATTCTCTGCCCACTGAATGGCGCATGCGTAAGCGCTTGCGATCTATTTATTTTATTATTTTGATAGCTATCCGGTTCGTTAGTGACTTTGTCATACACGCGCACGCACCACTGGTTAAAAGCGGCCATTGGCTTAACACTCAAATGACGTTTTACTTCCAGTTCAAATGGTTCCAACGCTACCTAATGTGCAGTGGGCGTGATTTAAACTGGGGTGACGTCACACTAACGAACCTGATAAGCACGACTGACGCACAACGAGACGCACGTTTTGACGCACGGCGACAAGCACGACGCGTCCGACCGCCGCTCCCTTGCCTACCTTTGTACGCACTCTTCATCTAGCGTTGCGTCGTATATTGCGTCGTGCCTTCTCGATCTCGCACATTGTTATGCCTGAACGTTGCCCGCTTTCAAATGTCCACTGGGATCTCAAAGTGGTGTCCTGACTTGAAATCGCCGCCACGCCGTTGGTGCGTATCTGACGGTTTACACCAAGGTTATGCGTACTCTGTGATTTGCGTTTTAGCGAATTATACAACTGGAATAAACTAAATAACTGAAATTAATAATTTAAGTCTGATTGAATATGTCTAATTGACCATTATGTTGGGCGAAAAGACGAGACAGAAACCTAGCAAGTAATGGTTGTGCCTCTTTGTTGTATATTTTCGGAGTTCGGCCTCGTGATATTTGGGACACAGACGCACTGCATTATTAGTTTTCCTGCGAGCGCGAGTGGAAACACGGAATAATGTAGTGCGTCTGTGTTCCACATACCACGAAGCCGAAGTACGAGTATCATGTGAAACACAGACGCACTAAATTGTCCGTGTTCAACGAGTGCGAACGTGATAACGAATTACGGTTATCCTATCACACGTGCGAGTTTGTACGGAATGGCGCGCGCATCTTGGAAAAGCGCAAGTAGGTCATTGGCCAAAATCTAGAAGTTGAGATTCGTTTTGAACTTTCTGGTGTCAGCTTACAATAAGGTCAGCTTTACTAATTCGATAGTGCTGAATCTGAATCTGGTGTTCACATGGACCTAATTGAACATAAACCTTATGACTACTATTTTGACCCAAAATGGGCAAAATAGTATTTTGCCATAACTTCTATGTTCTAAGTTCAATTGCTTTGAAATTTGGCACAACAGATAATAGGAAGTCGGCTTGAAAAATATATGTCATCATTAACGCGCGTGTTGCGCGTTACATAATGACTAACAACTCAACATTTAAGCACCGTGTCGGTGTTTAATTTGTTACAATTTTTGTTTTTGTAAAATCAATCCGTTCAAGCATAAGCATGATGAGATGTCGACATGGCATTACTTAGTAAGGACTTATATAAAATGTACGTACCTCTGTCGTCCCTTTACAACACAACTCAATCACAAGTCAATCACAAGTCCTTCAAATTTATGTTTTTTTCTCCATTTCTTTACCCTGAATACGTGTTTTCAAGGTAAAGGGGCTTCCCCGAAACATATCAAAAAGGTATCGCGCAGTCTCCAATAAAAAATCGTACGTGACGTGACGAGTAGGAGATAACGCGCGAGCGCCGGGCGCGCAGTCTTCGAAATACGTGCGCAATACGCTCTGAATAGCCAGTCAGCGTCGCCGTTTACGTATTCTCCACGTCCAGGGATTAATGGAGCTAGGTACGCGCCCGTGGAGGCGAGGCTGGTACGCAATGGCAGTGATGCATCACGATCGCCCTCATGTGGTATAGTTGGAAAAAACAGTCCCCTTTATTTCTAATTTGTCCAAACGATGTGGCGTGCACATTGTAAAATACCAAAATAACATTTTACACACTGCTTTAAAACTGAGAAATGAAGTTGCCACTAAAACGTTTAGACAAGATTGCACGTTACAGGTTTTGGCCAACGGCCTAAATACGCAGAGTGCGGTATGGCCGTGGCTGTGCTACATGGTCATAAATTATGAAGCACGGCTTGAAATATAGTATTCCGTTTTCCACTTACGCTCCCGGGATAACTTAGATCCAGAAATGTTCAATCAATATAATGCCTTAACACCCCCCCCCATATCAAAGTCGCCATCGTGGGTGCGTACCAGACGGGTTACATCAGGGTTACACGTACTCTGTGTAGAAAGACAGTATTAGGGGAGTATTATCAGCTTTGGATTTTTTGTGTTGGCTTCACGCATCAGTGAAACTATCAATTGTAATGCTTGATGCCTTTTCCTCGCTGCTCCATTTGACATTTTGGAGACAACATAATTTGTTGTGCCTCCTTTTGTTAATTTCCCCGGAGTTGCTGCATTATAAATGAGCCTGGTGCAACCAGAGAAAATGGCTGTTGCCGGATTAGTCTAAATAATAGAATACATAGAGCTATATTAAATTACTAGAGTGCTAACTGGCTCAGTCTGGCTGTACAAAGTGGAGCCTGCTGGGCGCATCCGCGTTTGTGCACAAACAATTAGAAAACTCGATATATAAATTTAGTACGGCTTTATTACGGATATTTGCGTATCTGCGTTTGTATTCTATACCGGTGCGTTATCGAAGCCGATACGCCAGAAACCGAAACGCTCAACCAATACATTTCAGCGATGTTTGTTTGGTAATATTTTTACGATCCAACTTCGGCCCACTACATCATCATGCTGTATGATACGAAGTATGGACCGGAGAGAGGCAGTAGTCACTGGTTCCGGTCCTTCATCATAGCATTGATTCCGTTAGCTGGCGAAGGGAACCAGTGTACCATGCTGTATGTTAGCTGGGTGCTGCTGGTGGTCGACAGAACACGTCATCGTGTGCATTTTGATCACACATGCATCGGAAAAACAGGATTTTGGTCATGATTTTGCATGTCAAGATGAAATAATGGCGTATAAACAATCAAATTGTGCATTTTAATGGCGTGTATGATAATTTTTTTTGTCGGCGTATCGGGCCGGCCGCAATTCCACCGTATCGGGCCGATACGCACGTTTGTACGTGGGTAGAACCTACTCCTTGAACTATGAGGCTTCACGTAGATCAAGAGCCCCGCAAAATTGCCTGCAGCACAAAACACTAATAAAGTACAAAAACGTCCATCAAAATGGAGACTTTCACACAGAACCGCTGCACAGTTTGCCCCTATACTCCGTACTTTATCTCTTGACATACTCACGTATCATGCGCAGAACTAACATAGGTGGATTCTGTCGGTTTTTAGGCCAAAATGATGAAAAATATGCCCTTTCCGCACTGAGCCAACCTGACACTTGAAACGTGCACGCATATGATCGAGCGATGATTTTCGGTTCGCTCGGAGCGCGCCGCGGGGGGTACGGTACATGCACTAGTCTTGTACGCATGCACATAACTATCATTTCGCTTTTTATATAGCACGTTTTCAAAATGGCCGCGGACGCCACATTGAAAAACATAAAAATGTGATATCGTGGAACCTGATGAGCCATATTGATAAATGATCTTCAATTTAAAGATGACTGCTGTCCGCCATCTTTCAAAACGTCAATCTGCAATATCATCTCTTGGGCCAGATGCTCGTGGTTTGTAACTGAGGAGCCATCCCCTTTAAATCCGCCACACCTAACTTATTGAGTGGTTCTTTTGAGTTTTATCTTGATACCTATTTCTTTCTGTTATAACCTATACAAGTTGTTTTAAATTAATTTGTTTTACTGCTTAAATAAATTTGATCGCCATTGCATGGTTTGTTATTTGCAGTTTTGCCGGACAAATAGGTGCCATTATTTGATTATTTTGGTTGTGTATTTCGGGTGCGATTATAATTATTCTGTTGCTTATCATTCATCATTCATTCATCTGTTCACTTTCTTGTGTTTTGGTTTTGTTAGTTTAATCAGCTGATTCATCTGTTTATTTATACTTTTGGTTTGTTTACGATTTCTTTTCAATGTTGATGCTTAGCTTGAATTTTTGACAAGTTCTTTGATTCCACATCTATGGCATTTTCGTTTTGCTCCTCTGGTTCCAGAGATATCATTTTTATATTTTTTTCAATATGGCGTCGGCGGCCATTTTGAAAAACGTGCTATAAAAAAGTTTGCCGTCACTTTTGGGAGGTGTATAGAGTTATTTTTACTTCAAATTGGTCCTATTTGTCAAATCCATTGAGAAAAAAAGGGTATCCGCAACATGGTCACGGATTCCAGGAAAATGACTTTACTATGGCTTCGATAACGCATCGGTATGGAATACAAACGCAGATATGCAAATAGCCGTACAAAAGCCGTACACAATATCTAGGTCTCCATAGGTTTGTGCACAAACATGGATGCGCCCAGCAGGCATTACTTTGAACACAAAGTTAGCGCTCTAGTAATTTAATATAGCTCTATGGTTTGAAATAATTGTTTTGGTTTCAGGAAGTCCTTACACCTGCCAACGTGTTAAGAGTCATTCATTTATATAGATACACGCATGACCATCTGTTTCTTGCTCTATGACCAAAACAGAACATGCGAACCCAACATACACGTAGACCTACATGCAGACTCTTCGATCAATGTCTCGAGGTCCATGGTATACCTTTTATTACCTCCGCCAAGGAGGTTATA
The DNA here is from genome assembly GCF_000002235.5 of Strongylocentrotus purpuratus. Taxonomy (NCBI): domain Eukaryota; kingdom Metazoa; phylum Echinodermata; class Echinoidea; order Camarodonta; family Strongylocentrotidae; genus Strongylocentrotus; species Strongylocentrotus purpuratus. The sequence continues at coordinate 526 of NW_022145068.1, read as the reverse complement.
TTTTCCTCGGCATTGGTTTATTTGTTGGTTGGTTGGTTGGCTGGTTGGTTGTCTGTATGTAGGAGAACTGAAAAAGTAATGCCTGATTTTCATGATTTTTAGGAGTGTCCTTGGTACAAGTACAAATCAATAAGAGTGTATGGATCCAGGATTTTTTTGAAAGGATCCCTTACCATTTTGTATGTGCCTATATGCTATGTGTAGAGAGACCATGAAACACCTGGGTACAACTGAGCAGCTTCGTGTCCGTGCACTGACCCAGTGACCCGTATGCATTATCACCCACCTAATCTAACCACACAGGTCAATAGACTGGACCATTTTATGCAGTGGGGAGTAGAGAAGTAGACCGACCCAGGCATATACATGTAGACCACAAAATGTTTGAGTTTAAAGGGGCATTACGGCCTGGAATGCGCCCAATAGGGCTCAAAACGCGTTTTAATTTAATTGGAAGGTCCATTGACAAGTATATCAACATCAACACGACCATCCTTTAATAATGGGCGTATTTGTATTATTCTTG
>NW_022145067.1:0-6078 GCF_000002235.5 Strongylocentrotus purpuratus | reverse complement strand
ATGTTGGGATGCTCGTGTGTGGCCGTGTTTTTCTTTATGGATAGAGGGCAGTCGGTCATGCGGTATTCCGCTGCTCTTGCGTTGTCCGTTGTTTGACCACTGCTCGTTGTTGACTCCTTGGAATCGTGGTGGACTTTCGGATTATGGCTAGCCCGTGGGCCTCATCCAGTCAGTGAATGTTTAATCATGAAGTTAGAAATTCATGGTTATTTGGAGACGTGACTGCCAGCCAAGCTAAGACTTTTTCCCTGTTGGAGGAATGGCCTTGTAGAAAGTAAAAATTGCGACAGAGGGCGCTAGCCATCACAAATGTACAATGTCTTATGTGAGAAGCCACGTCTTGGTGTTATGTAGCACCACAGTCATTGCAAATTATTATCAAGAATGACTTATTTAAAGCCAAATCTGTTGAATAGAGCTACCTGTTGAGGAAAGGGAAATCCTGAGGAAATTCTTTAAATCATGGAGCTATAAACAGCGGGAGAGGTGCTTACGGAGCGGGACGAAAACTCCGCCTGCGTCCCTGGGCATCCCCTGGCTGATGACTGCCTGACCGTCCGGCGATGATGGTTTGACGAGCTGACGGTTTGAAATGAAAAGCTCTCGAAATGAATTGAACGGGATGGAGAAAAAAGGTTGTCGACGAAAAGTAATTCCGTCTGGTCGACGACACGTTTCATTGCCAAGCCTGAAGGTGTTCGCTGAGTGAACTTAATGCATACATATTTGGTTTTTAGGATGGTTGGGGAGGGGGGGGGGTAAAAGGCGAGGCACTCGTAAGATAGGGGTGATGGTCAGTGACTAAATTAGGGTTAAACTTCGATGAGACACTTGGGTGCGTATATTTTTCAGGTGGGGGGTGCAATTCAGAATTTTAAACGGGGAGGGAGAGGAAAACGGGGGGGGGGGGCACGGACATCCGCTTGGGGCACCCCCGCATAGTTAGGCCACAGGAGACGGTTGCACATGATACGCTCTGTTGATGATAGGGATTGATATAACAAAGAAAAGAAGCGCTAACCAGCCTAGAATGACACCTGATGTGTATCGACTAAACATTACTTTTTCCGCTCAGCAGTTCATAGATCGCTGATGGGTGATGGCATTTCATTGCCCTGGTTCCCCAGGCCGACGATTGCTATAATAACATGTTGCAGTTGACAGTGACTTGTAACACCGGTGGCCCGTATTATTTAGACTGGTCATCGGAGACCAGTTGGATCGTTTGTCCTCCTCATAACAAGTCGCTAGGGATCTCAGGGAGGTGTTTGCCCCACGTTCCCTCGCTCCGTGTGTCGCTGACCGTGCATAGCCGGCCACTTCTAGCCCGCATAAATCCAGGCCTGCGCACCCAGAGTGTTTCCAACACTCTTTGTTTTTATTGGCGTGACCTGGTCGTTACATGTCAAATTTGACAGCATTGGAAGTGTTGTTTGTATCCTTTTGGCGCTACGGGAAGGTCGGTCAGAAATTCTGAATAATAGCCTCGTAAAAATTCAGTCGTGAGGAAAGACAAGTATGTCGAATCTCCTCAGGAAATTATTTTTGACCTGGAAGAAGAATTAACCTCGCCATGCATAATCATGGTATGGCCACCGTTTCAACACTTGCTACAATTAGCATAATGTTGCACCTTACGGCGGTTTTAAATCTACACCATTGTTTTGGTATCTACCACAGTATGCAATACGTAGAAAGTTGCACCGCAGTTACATTGTTTACCTGGTCATTATTGAAATTTATCCTTGAAGTCTGCCCCAAGATGCTGAAATTACTGTCTCCTTAGGGTGCATTGGTCAAACTCACTTGGGCCAGACGAAGATACACATGCCATTGAAACTTCATAGGACTCTCATCCTAAAAATCCTTCCCTTTTTGTTTTTAATGCAAAGAAAACTGATTTACACCATTCGTTTCCCGTCATTTTAAATAATCTTCCACCTCATCACAACGGTCTTGTTCAATCTAAAACTAATGGTGTGATGATTAAATACCATTTGTAAGCCTAAGCATTTTATTTTTCCCACCAGGCCCTTTCTATCAGAATGCAATGAAATTCTCTCACAATTCCCGAACAGTTAAGACATTTATTTTGACAACAATATAAAACTTGTTTTGTCAATTCCTCCGACCGGGCCTTCTTGCGAACACCAAGTACCCTAAAGTGTAAAAATTTTAAACACACTCTCAATAAAAGTTTAGGGACTTTATAATGTTATCGCGGCGGACATGTCAGATTGCAAGCGACCTCGTCAAAATACCGATGCTGCGCGGAGAGTTAACAACCAGGTCATTACCAGTGTGCAGCGCGTCAGGTCACTCTCTGCCCCAACGATACTGTGAACTGTATATGTTTTTCAGGTCATCGATAAATAAGCTATATATGTCAAACCTTGTTGTGAAGCCCCAGTACTTAATCCAGAAGACTTACAAATTCAAGGTTTTTTCTTTCGCTGGAAAGCAACACTGTTTTCAGGGGCCGACTTCAATGAAACCTTTGAACTAAACGGCCTTGTTAAGTACGAGTTGTGTGGCAGTGTCTGAATTTAGAGGGAAATGTGAAAAAATCGCTTCTTTGTCTTGATAAACAGGCATTCCTCAGAAAGTTTAGTACTGTAACTTACAGGTCTGTAGAAGCGTGTGGTTTAGGGAAATGTCAAACTCCAGCACTCTTACCGCCTTTAGTTACCTCCAAATCAAGCGCTGATACTTGCGAATAGTTCATTATCTGTTTGTCCTTTTCAAAAGCACCGAGTACAAGTGGCTGCTTGCCAGCACTCTTCAAACTTTGCGAGCTATTGTGAGGCTCCAAAGGTGAGTTAAGCACCTACACGCGCGCAGACACCTTGGCCGAAACGAGGCGGGGTCAAGGCCCAGCAAGCCGAAAATAATCCTTGGTTTTACCATGGTTTTATAAGCTTTAGCTTTTTCGCCATTAGCGATGTGATTTGAATGTAAACGAATTGAATTGAATGTGACCTGAAATTGATAGTGACGTTATTTTAAGAGCTCTGGGTGTTACCGGTGTCATGTTTTTTGATAGTTTTAGTAAACGTAAATCACCTTGGCCCTAATTTTGAAATCTCGCGGTATTATCAGCAAATCCCACACATCATTATCTGCAATAACTAAAAAATTGCTAAGGGCCGATCATGGAAAACAAATAGCTTAGATCAAAAAAGATTAACTGGACATCATCCAATTTGACAGTGCAGCGCGCAGACCCAACACCAGATGAAGCTCAAATTCCAGTTTGTAATAGACCAGCGCGAATGTGAAGATACTTTGAGGCGGAGTTTCTTTCAAACCCAGTGCCACACCCCAAGGAGTTGTTGACTACATCCCAACCTCCATAATTTGCTTCTTTGCAAAGACCAGACGATTGTGGTTGACCCTGTGGGATGCATTACAAAACTTTCCTGCGTCGCATAGAGGGCGGCCGGGGGTCATGCTGCAGGTGCGACAGACATGAACGGGGGTCCTTTGAGTCATAGTCGGGGTTACAGGTACAACTTTGATGTTGATTTGTCTCAGCATCTCAAGGTCCCTTTTCAGCACTTATTTTATGAGGTTCTAGGGGGAGATTGCCTTTCTAGTTCACCGCGAAATGTGTCACAAGATGTATTGCAGACGTGTTGCACTTTGTTTTATTGCTTTAGGAAACGTTTCGTTACTTCTCACAGTTTCTTTAAATCGATCAGGAAACCTGACAGCAAATCATTTGTACATTCTCCTGAGTATAATTACATGCAATAAAGTGCCTATGGGTCTACTTACATTTTCTGAACACAAGTTTTTTTTTATAGGGAAGTTATCCCAGGCCTACCTTGAATCAAATGCACCCGGTAGTTTATAAACCATTACAAAGATGTGGATATTCTTAGTGGCCTACTCATAAATTAAGGCCTTATCGTGGTGCAAAATGAAATTACTCCAGAATGCTGTCTTCTGTCATAATCAGGGCGTAAATCGGGGGGGGGGGGGGGGGGGGGGGAAGGAGGAACATATCCCTCCTCTTTGGGGATTCGTTCTGTCAGTACATGGCTGAGGAAGCCAATGAGTAAACTTCTCCCACCAATGTTTTCAATGAGCAGATTTGTTGGTTCACATTTTAACAGAAACCTCTCAAACTGAACAGTGTCTTCCTGAATGATTTAACAGCATCAGCGCCCTCAGTTGTCCGGAAAAGCATGGAAATTTTTTCAATATTGAAAGAAGTGCACTTTTGAATAATATTAAACCAAAAGGGATGTCAAATAGTTGTCATACATGTAAAGGGAGTATAAAGTTGAACAAAAAATGTTCCTAAGAAGTTCATTTCATGGCACACTTTAATGCTGAGTGTTGCTAGCAGGGTGTGCAAACAAAAAGCAAAACTTTTTTTCCCATTTGAACACTCCTTTTTCCTAATCGTTAACATGGAGTCTGCTTTGTTTTGTTATTTATTCACAGGGACCTCAAGATGGAGAACATTATGCTGGATGAGAAGAGGAAAAACTTGAAGATTGTTGGTGTGTAAATGTGGAAGAAACCTTTGCCTTTTTATTTTCTTATCAAAATCATGGGTTGTTTGAATTCATGGTCAAAGAGTTAACCAAACCAGAACTTCTTTTTGCTTCTAGATTTTGGCTTGAGCAATATATTTTCTCCTGACTGTTTACTGAAGACCCCACTTGGATCACCGGAGTATGCCGCTCCAGAGCTCTTCATTACTGACCAGGAGTACGGTCCAGAGGTGGACATATGGAGTCTGTAAGTGTCATTTGCTGTTATCTTATTCCAACTTTGGAGCGTCATTTTGTGTGGTAGTTTTTTTCTGCTATTTGCCAATACTGGGATGTTTAATATGCTCATTATAAGGCACCATGAAATAAATTAATTCATCTGTGTCTCCAAGACTTCATTATTTTCTAACTTATCTTAAACATCAGAAAAAAGTCACATTGCACAATCCTTGACCATGAAACAATTCAAGTTGTTGAAATAATTAGTTTGAAGTTGTAAAAAGGATTTTCCTTGCAATGGTTTGAAAACAAAAAGTGACAACATTTGTTTAAAAGAAAAGCACAAATGTAACGTCCTGCAAGGGCCACCATAATAGTTGCTTTGGGTTTTTTTTGTATCTATCTTTGCAGAGGCATCAATATGTTTGCCATGGTAACAGGGAGGCTGCCTTCTCCACACCATACTCGGAGAACAGGCGACAGCGACTGATGCAGCAAATCCAGAACGGACTGGGTGTCATCCATGCAGGGAGATGGCTCATCTATCTGATGGTACATTTTGATTTGAAGATCAAACCATAGAAATAAAACATCTCACTGCCAAATCAAGGTTTCGTCTGGGGTGTGATAGGCGGGCCAACAACCGCAGAAATGCACTGTGATCCCCAAAAAGTTTTCAGTTGATAGATCGAGATCAAGTCTTTTGAAGGAATGTTCTTAAGTTGATCTAAGGATTATAATGATTGAATGCTTGCATTTATTTATTGTGATCAGAACGTCCTTATTTTTTGGAATTTCAGAATGCCAGGAGTTGTTGAGTCCAGCTGATTGAGCCGAGTCCAGGAGCTACGGCTTCCCTTTATTGGACATTGAGGTTCATTCATGGATAACCAGTCTGGGAGAGACACCCTTCTCTGCCCCTACCAGCAACCACCAAAAGATGCTGATGTCAAGAGATTGGTATGACAAGAAAAAACTTATGGTTTGGCAATCTTGCTTTTTCTTTTCCTTTGAAAGAAGAAAGTTTTTTTTTGTAATATTGTTCAGATGTAATGCTTGGACTCTCATCATTTTACAAGGGGAACTGATGGGGCCGATGGGGCCGATGTCCACGTCACCTGCAAAATTGCACACTGAGTGATAAGCTCCAATGTAAACAATTTTTGTTTTGCAAATATGAATCAAAGCATCAAGACGTTCGCATCTTAGACACCTAGTCTTTTCATTCTACCTTACTTCAAATCCCATTTTCAGTTGTTGCATGACTAATGCCCTAAATGCAACAATTGTTTGACTTTTTACCGTGCCGAAGATCATCGACAAGATGGCGTACCTGCTGAATGTCAGCGCAGCC
>NW_022145066.1:0-6082 GCF_000002235.5 Strongylocentrotus purpuratus | reverse complement strand
GTAACACCATATGTGGTAATAACTACTTTCGCTCAATAGGCCTAGATGTTTAGTTCTGATAAGAACTTGTCGAGTCCTGCTTATTATCAAATTTCGCTGAGTAGTTTTTAGTTCTGATAAGAACAGTCCTGCTGGCGGAGTTCTAAAAGGACTTGTCTTTGGTTTAACGTTTCGACTAGCCTGCTCTGGTCATCGTCATCTAAATTTCACAGAAATACAATGTCGCAGTCCTGATCACGGCTTCCATCCTTCCTTTTTTTTACAACCCTCAAGTTCATGGCCCACGAAATGCTCTAATATAGCAAACAAATTGAGGGCATACAAATTGTGTTTTGGCCCGCGTTGGCATTGTATGCCCATTTTATGGCCTGCATCCGTCGAGTCATTTCTTAGACTAAATTCCTAAACAGCGCCCTCATCAGTTCATTGCAATCAACCAGCTTCTCTTCGGAGCGCGCGCTACAAAGTTACTTTTTAATAGACCTTTCTGCGCTTGGTTGGCAAACTGCATTTTGCAAACCACGGCCTGCAAAACTATGGAAGGTCCGACACTGCAAAAATGAAGAAGAGTTATTACAGATCACCAAAATATTATTTGATACTTGAAAATACAACATTTTCAACAAAGCTACAAAATAATTCCTACACATGCCTTTTTATTTGTGTTGATGGCGTTATTAGGACTTTTTTGGAAAATATGTTGCCAACCACGGCTTCAATGTATGCGCTTACGGCAGCCCCATACAAAATGGCGCCAAAGTTTACAAACAAAAGAAGGCCTATAGGATGGTGTAAAAACTCACTGGAGGCTTGTGCCTTTTGCTTTCCCCTATCAATCTTTGCGAATGAGAAATCAGTTTCAAAACCTTATCAGCACAATCCGACATTAAAAAAAAATGAAGGAATAAAACCACAAACCGACAAAAAACTAATGTCAAAGAGCTGAGGGTGATATTCTTCTTCTTTCTTCTAAGTGCTGCCTTCATATGGTTGAAGATAACGCACTGCGTATGACTGATAGCGAAAAAAACAAAGGTGCGTCGTGGACTGATGCTTCTAAAATACAGTGTATTCACTTAGAAAAAATATCCTTAATTTTGCTAAAATCAGGAAAAACGGACTCTTGTTATTTTTTAGAAATCACACCCGTTAACATGTATACATTCAGTCTGAAATTTGCACGGCACTTATGGAATGTATCTATATCAATAATATCGCACAGAAAAAAGTGTACAATCCATTTTAGATAAATATGCGATAACCTTTGCAGAATGTCAAACATGCAACTCATTCAAAATGATAAATTGGTGGCCAACCATGTAGCACTCAATGATCAAGTGCTGGGATCGGTGGATCATAGTTCGACCTTCCTAAATTATCATCTCAACCCCCACTCGACCTTGATCGACAGCTCAACGCACCCACTCCACATACCCCTCCCAAGCAATATTAGTTACTTTAAACATTTTAATAAAGCAAACACACAGTCACTTTTATTCGTGTGTGCAGTCGGCGTGCGACCGGCCATGCGACAACCCACTGCAATAGCTTAACAAAAACATTTAGTATAGGGCCCAGTGTTGAATGCGGGGGCAGTGTTGATAGCACTCAAGCGGTGTTTATCCTGTGTGAATGAGCGGTGTTCTGTATGCTCGGTCAAACGTGCAAGCAGGGTTTTTTTTTTTTTTCTCTCAAACAGACGTACGTACGTAGGCGTGTTGAAACTAACCACAGAAACACCACCGCACTTTCCATGCCATATCAAAAGCTGCGTGTACATATGTGTACATGTACATACACGTAGCACGCATTGAAGAGCATACGAAACCAATTGTCAGTGTGTACCTAGCTCCAAAAGTGTGCATATACTGAACATGTGAGTGATATGACAGGCATACGGAGTACATGTTAGTCCTGGGATTTCAACGCTTCGGGTTTCCCCTTTCGGTGCATGGACCGTTCTTTTTTCTTGAGGACTTGGAGGGAACTTTCTCTTCAACCATCATCTCTAAAGTGAGGTCGACACCACGGTACATTCTCCTGTAAGGACAACCAGAAGGGTATAGTGGAGTGATAGGTGCATATAGTAGAAACTTGCCCATGACGATTGTGTTTGCGTCTGGTTGCGTGGGAACTGAATGAGTTTATCCGGTGCAGAATTAGTTGCGGTTTGAGTACATGGTGGACCGTGCTGAAAATAAAAACAAGGCGTGACGACTGCCTGTCTTCACGAACCACAGTTTATGTCCTTCCAACTCACTACTCAAAGCATCTGCCTTGGGTGCCAGACTTTGACAAAAGTTTTGTCTGCCTGTTTTCTTTGTTGTTCAGCCAGCCCGCCTGTAATATTCTTTTCAGCCATCATGAACAGCAAACGAGGACGCAAGAAAGAGGGATTTTTGCAAGTGAAGCTGTCTTCCCGTTCAGCTTTGGGCAAGGTGAGTTTTAGGGTCGACTAGTAGTAAGACACATTCACCAAACTTGATTTGTAAGAAACTCAAGACTTTGTGCCTAAACTTTAAGGTCAGTCATGTTCGTCTGGAACAGTGGAAGATGGGACTACTTTATCGATTCCCCCTCCCCCCGTCTATAACTGACCTTTGACCCTTGTGGTGATTGTACATCCCCCTTGGTGGTCTACTCAACTCGGGGGTAGGGAGCATTAGTTCTTATTTAAAAAAAAAAAAAAAAAAAAAAAAAACAGGTATGTTATTCACGCGTCTGTAAATCATTGTTGTCATGGTTAATGTATAAGTTTGTAAACTTTCACGAGAAGCTCCTTGACATCAAACTCATTTTTCAACATGAAACACAACTTGATTATTTTCTTCTATTCAGACGCCATTTTCAACACTTTAAAAACAATTAGAAAAAGAATTTACATGTATCTATATGCCTAGGCCTAATTGTATATTTTGTATCGGCATGTGAAAAAATGTAAAGAGGTGCACTCTACCATAATATTACAATATTATTGTAATTTGAGGGTAATAATAAAAAATGTGAGCGTAACTCGAGGCTCACGGCGGCCTATATCACAATAATATTATTGGAATATAGTAATATACATCAACTGAATGCAAGTTTAATTGGATATCGAGTTTGGACCGTCATGTTTCTCAGATCCCGAGGACGATATTAAATAAATACATGAACCTATACAAGCATTCCTTACCTCGTCGTAGTCGTAACACTGTAGATTTAAAGGAACAAAAAAACTGTGTCAGTTTGACCATGGAGATTTATTCCTCCATGGTTTGACGAGATTAGTTTATTTTCTTCACGTCGATATTAATCTGGATATATCGTTATTCTTCAGAAAATCCGGCAGTATCATTTGAATTTATTTTGAGAAGGTTCTTTAAATTCCATACTTTTAAATAACCCGTGTAGAAATTATTTTCAGTAAATTCGAATGGCCTTCAAAATGGATTTGATTTCCGGTGATTCCAAACACACGTGTATAATCCATTTCACGCCCTGCCAAGCGTATCAAATCCCATGGGATTAAATATCGTTTGGTTTTGGCCATTCCTCCATGGTTTGAGGGTGACATCATCATTCATTCACGAGGATTAAAGAAAGGGCAACAGGGCATCCTATCTTCATGGAATTCGGACTCGGTGCCTGCGAACTCTACTCTGAAGTACACCATTGTGCGGAAACAATCGGGCGGAATAAACCTATTATTTGTCATTATCAATATCAGTTTCTGTATACTGATACTGGATCTGGATGTGCGGGTTTTTGCCGTGGTTGTTTTTATTTCAGTGTTGTTTACTGAAAATATTAAAGTGACACATCAACTGACAAGTTTGGGCTTAACATTTAATATAAGATCGACATAGAGATATTGGGGTTTTTTTAAAGATTGTTTTTCCAGTTGTGGGCAAGAGAAATGAGTAGGAGTGATCTAAGGATTTAAATTCAATTTCTAGTCATCAAGTTGTAATCCAGCTACGCATCGATAAGGCTTGCAGTATTTTTGACCTTGATTATTTTTTTCATATTCGTCGGTTATAAATAAGTGCTTTGCCTTGCCTCGCGCATAAAAACACGGAAGCCACAGGGTCAGTGCAGTACAGCACTGAAATTATATCGTACACACTCTTGTACTTTTGTTTGTATAGGCCGTATTCAGACAAGTGCAAATAAAGTGCCCGTTGGATAAAACCTGGAAAAATTATGGTCATCGTTTAAGTGGAGGAGGCACTTTAGTATTTCCCAGGAGTGGAGTTGTTCATAGCGAATGTTTATTACACCGTCACTTTTAAGACCGGAGTGAACATGATATACCTGAACATATAATTACGATTATGCTTTTTACTTGTTACCCTAGCTCCCATTTTTGCTAGGATGCAACCTCAATCCTGCAAAATCCTACAACTGCCTCCATGTAAACATTGCATACAGCTCAATCCTGCAAAATCCTCTGTTACTTCTGGAATGTGGTCCTTTGAGGGGTGACCACTGCCTCAATCCTGCAAAATCCTCCAGCAATCACTGTTAATATGCTGGGGCATGCAGAGCCAGTGACATTCTGGAGCAGTGCGGAGGATTTCAAGATAATCTAGCCCTATATTTTTGCTCGGCTGAGGATTTGGGAAGGTTAGGGTTAAATATACATATACATGTACTTACACATGTACATGTACATGTTCTCCTCTTTGCTTGCATTGTTGCTGTCTGAGGCATCCCCTCCCCTTTCGGTGCTTTAGATTTATGAATAATCACCGAGCGGGCCGACCATCACTGAAAATTTCCTTCCAACAATCCGGAAAGCTGAGCAACCATTCGATTGTAAATATTCTGCAAACAGTGCCTGTTCTTATTCCAATGTCATCATGTAACCTAAATAGGATATTTGATGCTTGACGATATTTTGATTTGGCACTCATGGGATAAAACACGTTGTTTTTATTCCTCCATGGTAGTGTACCCATGCCAGTTTCAAACCTCGTAAACATTTCGTTTCATAACCCTCTCAGTTTGAACCTCGTGTGGTTTGCGAATCTCGTATATAATTGGTCATAACTATAGGCGGAGCATTCTGATGTAGGCACTGATATATAATTATGTACTAAAAAGTACTAAACAGAGACCCCACCTGCGCTATACATGCACGGACGATATTAAACCATTTGTTACGTCTGACAATCCACAATTACATGTACGTATGACCTTGATGGCGATTGTGAATGGTAAATGATGCAGTTATATATACGGCCAGCGGAATCCTTAATAAGTTGAAGTCATACAAAGTGCGTAGAAGTAATGCATAATTTAGATGACATTCCATCGATAAAAATACACAGAAAGGGTGGGTGTGCGATGGTGGCTTTTGAAATCTTGATGTTATATTTTGATGACTTGATAAGTGCCTACCAAAGTGTTTTTCCTTTTTTGGTTGCCGCATATAATGTTTTGGTAGCTCATGCCATTCGCCCTTTGAGTCTGTTTGGAAATTGATATCAACAAACACGACTGTAGGCTATTCCTATGTTTATTTTTAAAATACTTTTATGTAAAGGCCAGGCTGCTTTACTACATAACTACACTCAAATGCTGTGTCCTATATTCTATTTGTTCACTTGGGCATGAACCGAAAACTAGCATATCTTAATTAGAAGGGTGTGCCTACAGAATCCAAAATTATGTACAACATGCACGAATAGTCTTCAAATTTAAATAACTTCCCAAATTGCAATTTCAGGTTTCGCAGCGGGGGACCATATTCCGACAGGATACACCCTGCCTCGTATGAAATTAACTTTGACCCGCTAACCTACAGACCCAATATTTGGTCGTTGACTTATACACTGCGATAAGAAAATGATGGCAAGAAATTGCTATCAGCTTTCTTGTCAATAGCAAACATAATGACAGATCCATGACGGGAATAGAAGTCGACTGAAAACTTTATCTTTTGGTTTTTTCGTTGCATTGACGCACAATGCCAATGTCAGGATAGTATGGCTATGATTTTAAACATGTTTGAGGGACGCTGTCTGAATGAAAGTTTAATGCCAGACAACTACATTCAGCCATTAAATCAAACAATATAAACGATGTGATATTCAAC
>NW_022145065.1:0-6099 GCF_000002235.5 Strongylocentrotus purpuratus | reverse complement strand
CTACGTCCTAAACTTAAGTATGCAGCACCAGATTTGTACCTAGCACCATTATACTTCAAGCGACAATGGAGGAATAACGATTGGAATTGTTATTTAAATCGAAACAAGAATGACTTCGTGCCATTGTCTGCGGTGTCGCAATAATAGTCAGTGGTTCCCGGACTTACCATCAGAAGTAAAATTTGCTAGCAGCTCCGATCAGATCAGAGAAATTAAGGGAGCCGCTTTTATATCAATCTAGGTCAAGACACATTACCCTACATGGATATAAACTACCCCGTTGGGTTGAAAAACATTTGGGCAAATATGACATAATTTCAAGTTGACTGCAGATTCAAAAATATAAAAGATTAATTTAGTACATGTCCTTAGCCACATACTGCTTTCTCATTGTTTGCCAGTACCACCTTTTCCATGAAGCCATATTTTGGGGGAAAAAAAACATTTTTTGTCTTGCTCCTTTCGATTTCGTTTTGCTAGTAGATAATCCAATATTTCTGTTTATTCATGCCATTATACTCACCGATGAGGTCCCGGTTCACTTGTGTTTAATGAAATTGTAATAAAACTTAATTGGATCGAAAATGCCTGTAAGTACCTCCTTGGTTCGTTTATGCATTGCCTTCTGTAAATACAGTAAGAACCATTAATAACAACGAAGATTATTCATTAACCTATCTTACAATAAAGCTGAATTTTGTCCACTCTCCTGAAGATGGTCAGAGCATACTGACCGGAACGTCGAGTTTATACCTCTGTTTTTTTCAGAACCATTCTCTTAGTTGAGAAATTATTCGCCCATAGTGTTTCCGCAAACCTTTCATTATTTATTAACTTTTCCTTAGACAATTTCAAGTTGAAGTTAAGTTTCAACTTACGTCGTTAAAGACACTTTGTCTAAAAACGACAACTGTTTTTTGTCTGAAGTTACAATCATTCATTGTTTGATGTTGCCTATCTGTTATTCTTCAACGGGCCGGGAAACCCAGGGAAAGTCCCGCCATTGCGAAAGCAAAATTCTGTCATTGTGCGATAAGAATGGGCTTAAATTTTAGTCAACACAAAGGAGTACTGGGTCACAAGTACGTCGTCAACCAACCAGTATTTCTTGCTTGAGGCGCAAGTAGGCATTCCAATGCTTTGCACCGAGGGTAGGTCTTTGCCAACCTCGTTCCCAGGGTGTCGAGCAGTACGCTCCCACCACTACCTGCTCTCTCAACCTGGTATTTGATCGTATGCGTGTTCAAAATTGCACACATATGCAAATGAGGAATAGTCTTGTGCCTGGGTGTGCGTTACATCAGCGTATGCGTTCGTATGTGGTGTCTTGGGTAAAAACAGAGTCAGTTCATCGCGGCGCGAGTTAAAAAAAACCAACTATTTTTTCCTAGTTCAAATGTTATCCAGCTAATTTGCAGTATCACCTTGCATATCCGTATGAAGTAATTGGAAAGGAAGGAATTTATTTTCAGAGGTTGTGGACGGAAGAATTACAATGAAAGTGGAAGCACGCAGTACACGTTAGAGTCACCCGCACCAAGTACACGGTATAAATCAATTCCACAATAATTGGCCTATTTTTTTCGGTTATGATTTTATCAGCGCTAGGCCATGCTAGTTTGTCAATAATGCCAAAAAGAAACGACATCTACTGCTAGTTTAATCATCACTATGATTCGTGTTGTAACATAGCTGCTTCACATTGGTTATTGGTGCTTCTATTCCAGGTAATATAAAAAAGAAAAATACTTTTATAATTGCCTTTTTGATGATTTTAAGTCGTTCTGAATACATTCCAAAGTTAGCAATTATCAACATAATGCAAAATGTACAAATATTACAAAAAGGAAATCCTCTCATAGTCCACCTCTTGCCTGATGAACAAGTGACAAATCCACGAAATATGAAAACACAATCAGTTTCACTATTAAACTATTTTCCAAAGACCTACCCTTCCTTCAAATATTTATTAAAAGAGTCACCAGGAAACCATCTTTTCAGTTCTCCTCTACATTTTGATGTATGATTTACCCTCTAAAATGACCCCCAAACACTAAAACCGCAGTTGTCTTTTTATGATACTAAGAATGCGAATATCTTTTTTGGGGTTCTGATGTCATATTGCATTTATTCAAAAATTCCCTAAAAATCCAAGCCTGAAAATATCCATGCAATTACAGTTTCTTAGGAACACATTCTGTGCAACTGTCTTCCCCTATTAAATGTACAACTATCTGACATCCCCTTTTGATTAATTTCATTGAAAACTGCACTTCTTCAAACATTCAAAATTGCCCATGGTTTTGTAGACAACTGAGGGCACTGTTGCTTTGTTGTCATTTCAGGCAGACACTTATCAGTTTAGGGAGTTTGTGTTCAAATTATTAACCCCAAAATGAGCTCATTAAAAACATTTGTGAGAAAAGTTTGCTCATTGGCTTACGGCCATGTACTGACACAACAACAAATCACCAAAGAAGCAGTAAATTGACAATAGCAAAATATCACAAATTATGGCACTTTGTGGTGTTGAATTAACATTTACATTGAGATTTCTGCCTGAAATGACATCACAATTCAGCTGATGGATATGGAAATAGGCATTAGTATAAAATACAAAAAGGTACAAAACTGCCCTGGAAAATGGCAAAACGAAAATTGAAAATAAGGTTAAATTGAAAACAAAGGTACATTTTCAAGGATTGCCCTAAAAATACATTAGATACGCCCTTTAAAGATAAATTTCTCTGACCGAAATTAAAATGGCACCTTGTTTCCAAATTTGTGCAGATGGCTGTCATAGTTCTGCGTAAGCTACCAAGTCTAATCGACCGTAATAATGATATCCGAAAGTGTTGCTTATCAATTCATTCCAAATATTTCACAAAATAGTGTTATTGCTTTGGCACTCGAAGCATTCAATAACGCTGTGGAGGCAGTTTAATAAGCGTTGTGTGTATGTGTTTGAAAGCTGCACACAAAATACTGATAATAATTAAGCAAACTCTGTCTGTGAATAAACAATGATAAATATTCCCGGTTACCAATGCGATATACATATAATTTTATAAAGTCCCGAAGAACTTGTAATAAAGGTATTACACTGCAATACAGTTTGGCAACTCAATCTGCTAGTGTGCACCTTGATGGCAAATTTAGTTCCCCGATTTCAGATTCGTGGTTACATGGGAGACAGAAGAGTTGTTGGTAACTTTCATTGAAGTTGTGTTCATAGTCGTCATCGTTGTTACTTGAAGGATGCTCGCTTCCTGGTGTGTCGACAACGATGGGATTGACCGTGTCATTGACCATGCCAAGGTGTAAATGTGTCTCAACTGTTGAGCTCTCTTCCACTTTCTTGTTACGAGGTGGTGGACGAGGCGTGTCGACAGAAGATCCATCACTGCCGGCTTTCATGCTATTGATCTCTACTGACTCGTAATCATGTTTCTGCGGTTTGTCACTTGTTTCACGTTCCTGATCAAAATGCGGATTGATATAATAGGACTCGTCGTGGCTATCCCATGCCGGGATGCGGTGTAAAACATTTTCACTTTCTCCTCTCTGATCTGGATCTGACGTGAGGTTCCGGTAAATAGAATCCTCGGCAGAGTCTCTAGTAAGTTGATCATCGGGGGCATATAACATAATGCCACGTTCGTAGGCTAGTGGATCTTGGTTGGGTTCACCAATAGTGTGGAAATAGTAGTGATTGCGTTTCCTGATATGCAGCTTCTTCAGCCACCAGTTGAAACAAAGCTGATACCACTTGGGACGTTTTTCCTTGATCTTCACGTGAACCGCTTTCCAGACTTTGGGTCCAAAACACGAAATTTTGCCCGTTCTTCAATTACTGTACCTAAAAGCAATCAACAGAAAAAGAAGAAAACAAGAAAATGGAAACACATTTTGATGCAGAAGTGTATATCCTTGCTGTTAATTTTGATTAGTTTCATTGAAACTTGAAAAAAAGAACAAGGAAGTTTCGTTTATATCATTAACACGTAAATAAATGTATGAATGAATGAACAAAAAGAAATGTCCTGTACCTGAAAGTTGCCACCAAGTTTTATTTCACATCTCTATATTTGTCGTGTCAATATTTACCTTGCATCAGGTTGGCGAGAAAACCAGGTACTTCCTGCGCGTCCATGTCTCATGAAGTTTCTCTTTGTACACGAGTGACTGATTCTTACTCGTTTAAGTAACCGTCAGTTCGCCGAAGTGCTGACTTCTATGTCGCTGTGGCTGATCTACAGTGCTGGCATTCATAATCGGTCTTTATATATATATATAAAATAGTGCGACGTCATGGGCGACAACGGGAATTTCCAACAATAATTGTGCAACTACTGCACGGCATTGTATTCCAACCTCACGATCCTCCCAGGGACGAGATTAAGGTCACAACTAACCCTATCACAAAAAAGAAAAAATTGTGTGCGCGCATGCGCAGTCGTTAGGGCAGGAAATTGAATTTTTACAGTGGATTAATAGGGTGTTGTGTAGCCTTGGTCAATGCTCTCGTCGTTATTCGTCCCGTACGCGGTCAATCGTCGGCATATATCATCACGCGCTATGCACATGCATGTAAAAATACAGCGCGAACAGCGACCTCACGCGGCCACTATTTTTATGCAAATCAGTTGGAGACGATGTCGAGCCTTGGTTCAATCGTCGGCCAAAGCTTATGTTTTTCTTTACTTTGCGCTAGATTTCCAGCGCACGACCTCGTATGCGAATACAGATAATGTAGGCAGAGCTAATATGTGGAGTGTCCAATCACACCTTGGTAAATCCGGACGTCATCAAATTATTTGCAGCTATTCCGGCTTTTGCGGACGTGACAGGAACCACAGTTTTTGTGCATTGGTGCCGTGTGCAGAGACCCACAATGTGTACGTGTATGGATTATGTACGGTGCCACGTTTCACTATGCAAGTTTCCACGCAACGATCGACCAATAAGAAAAACGACATTTAAGGTCAGCTAAGGCTATTAACATAATGAGCACCACCCCCAAAACCTCACATGGACGATTGAACCAAGGCTCGACATCGTCT
Organism: Strongylocentrotus purpuratus; assembly: GCF_000002235.5. Lineage (NCBI taxonomy): Eukaryota > Metazoa > Echinodermata > Echinoidea > Camarodonta > Strongylocentrotidae > Strongylocentrotus > Strongylocentrotus purpuratus. The sequence continues at coordinate 1,036 of NW_022145065.1, read as the reverse complement.
CCAACTGATTTGCATAAAAAATAGTGGCCGCGTGAGGTCGCTGTTCGCGCTGTATTTTTACATGCATGTGCATAGCGCGTGAGGATATATGCCGACGATTGACCGCGTACGGTACGAATAACGACGAGAGCATTGACCAAGGCTAGGTGTTGTGCGAAGTTTTGATTCTTTGAAATACGGACTCATTGGTTGTAACGCGCATGCCTAAGTTTAGATTATAAAGAGAGCGACAGGTCACGTGGAAGGTTTGGTTTACAAGAGACCAAATTTTATAGGAGGCCACATTTAATATGACACTGCAGTGGATACGGTTGACTTAGCACTTCTGTTTTGAAAATGCATTCAATAAAAGTGTTCCGGTGGCCTGGTACGCAAAGACCGCTATGATATTCAAAACTACATCTACGAAAGAGTAAATTGTGTATTCGGTTAAAGGGAATATACAACATTTGCAAATATCGAAAAACAAAACTACCAAAGGTTTACGAAATACCGTACTAGGATGTTGGTAAATGATAGTCTAAAGCATCCTGTAAAATTATGGCACCGGGTGTGAAGTCATTATCAAGAAAAGTGGTATTTTTGTATCAATTTCCAACGGTGATCGGCCGACCACCGTTGGAAAAACCTAACTATTTTTCAACTACTATTCCAATTTTACCATTTTTTCAGTCCAAATTTTGTTTGCTATTGGTTACATATATTCATGAACGGATGCAGGCCAGCTAAACTGGTTCCAGTACCCTACAATTTTCCGGCATCTATACATTGATCCATTTCATCTTTAGTGGAGTCAGGAATCCAGACTACTTGAACATCTGTTTTCTTGTTTTTTCCCCAGCATTTTCGAACACAAAACTGTAAACATGTCGTTGTAACAATAATATTTGATCTATATACTAACCCCTCAAATAGTCCATTTCTGAAAATTACAGCAAAAGCCAATGATGTACATTCCCTTTAACGGCTGTGCATGCAGCTGTAGTTCATTGTGCATTGCAGTCGAATTGTATATGATTTCTGGTTTGTGATCATT
>NW_022145064.1:0-6116 GCF_000002235.5 Strongylocentrotus purpuratus | reverse complement strand
AATGTCTTTCACTTTCATTGTCAAATCATTTCTTAATTATGATTTCCGGCAAAATATACACTTTTTTTGGGCACAAAACAGTTTTCTTTTATAGCTACGGAGGCTGACGTGCAACTAGACTTCACACGAAATGTGTTTACCGTGAGTTTCAGTGCACCAGACTATTTTCGGTAAAGTAGTTCCAGTTGTTTTGGAGCAGACGACAGCTCTCTGGAAGCAGACATGGCAGAACCTGATTGGCTGAATGTGCAATTTCGGAAACATTCCGCACACTGGTTTATTGTATTTTTCTTTGTTTCCTTTAAAATCTAGAAAATTTAACCCTTTAAAAAGTTTTGTAATTGCTTCGAAGTAATTCAATGTGTAAATAAATTCATTGTTATTTCTCTGATAGTCATGATAGATTTCACGGTCCTTCTTTGTTGATGGCGCACGTATCTGTTATTATTAAGTGAACTGTTCTTGCACCTGTTTCACGCGTGTCATTTGACGAGGAAACTTTCGGTCGTAATGTTGCCCAAAAACCTGTTATATTTGTTGCCCTTTTGGGCTTATTCTTTTTCTTGTCCTGCTGCCCGTGTGAAGATGAAGAAGCCCCAGTGGAAGTGGATAAGGTAATAATTCTTTGCAAATCTAGTTAATCACGCACAGACGCAGGAGCTATGGCCAGCTGACTTGCTAAGGCATTGCAGCTTTATCGTGATAAAAACTGACAATGTGACATAGAAAAAAAAGGTAATATTAGATAGTGGATATTTTGCCGGAGGTAATGACGGCAAACTAACGTTTACTAAACGCAGTGGCTATTGTTACGGCAGCCGTAACGCATTTTCCAATTTCTATTGTTACGGTAGACTGCCTTCAACTTTTATAAAAACATGACAAGAAAATATAAAATTAGAAGGAAAAAAGTGAATTTGAACGTTATGAAATTTATTGGACTTTATTTTCCTTTAAAAAAAAATCCTCCAAAGCCTCAGGTTAGAAAAGGAAAACAATTCGAGTGCAAAACTGAGATTCGAACCCGCAACCTCGCGCGCGGTGCAAAATCCTACCCTCTATCGACTGAGCTGTCGCACTGCTCGCTAAAACGTGTGGAAACAAATAATTATATACCTGCGTGCGTATCAAAAAGTATCGTAGAGGGCGCTAAACAACGACTGCCGTAACGATAGCCACTTCGGCTAATCGCCGGCGGCAATCCATATCAACAGAGGGCGCTGTACTCTTTAAGATAGGGCTGAATTATAAGATGTATTAAATTCACACCAAAAGTTGTGAAGCACGTTTGGTATAGTGGTTAAGCAAAGGCATTAGTAAGTGGGATGACTCGGGTTCGATCCCGATCCCAGCCACATTTTAAGTTTTTTTTTTCCCATCCTCAAATAAATAAGAAATTCTTCTTTTATTATTTTAACATGTCTCAAACATTTTATTGTAGAGTATTACATTTTCTTTTTCAGATTTGTGGCTCTGGAGGATTTTTTTTAAAGGGAAATAAAGTCCGAAATTATAAAATGGTCTGAATCCCATCTTGTGAATACGAGGTTACAACGATAATAATATTGGCATGCAACCAGACTAAAATTTGTCACTGGAAAATGTTTTGAGTACAAAAAAACAGTAACTGCGCATGTTCAGTGCATATCTGGGCAAACTAACGTTTACTAAAGGTTTGCCGTCTCCGGCAAAATATCCACTGCCTAATCTTATCAGTGATTATCTGTAAGACACCTCTATTTTGTATGAGTTCCGTTCAAAAACTGACTTTTGCAGATGTCTGTCCATTACCAAAGTGACTTTTTGCAGGCTAAAGCAGTCTTTTTTTCTTCAGATATTAAACCCATGCTACAATTTACAAAAACATGAAAACTTGCTACATGTTGGCCTAGGCCTACTTCTAGTTGTAATTTTGAAGATTGTGGGGGAAAAGTTCCATACTCGATCGTCAATTTATCTGCTGCCAAACATATTAATTGTCACCTCACCTTGTGATTTCAACCAAGAGAAATCCAGGAAGCTGTGTTAGGTGAAAAAAAATTAGGAAAAATGTGTTTTTAGAGCACATTTTTGATGCACACGTCGTGCAGAACCAAGTTGAAGCAGCCGGTCAAAACTGATTGAAGTGTCTGGAACAGCGGTACGTTATACGCATGACATCGATAACCCTGACGTCGCATGAGCCGCCAATGATAGTGCAATACGTCATTATGAATATTTATTTTATCATGAATATTTAGTTTTATTTCAATGGATACTTCAAATACGTCCAAAGATTGATTTTTGCAACAGCGATGGTGCGCGACCTAGCAGTTAAGAGTCTCGTGTATCAAGCAAGCGTCCGAGGTTGAATCTCGATGAAGTAAGTAGCTGACTGATTGATAAATAGAAATTAAGGAAAGGAGAGGGTGAAGTAGAGGAGGGAAAGTGGAGGAATAATCATAAAAGATGTAACTTTTGGCGCTAGAAAATTAATTTGAAAAAAGTGGCGATCGAGTATGGAACTTTTTCCGATTGTGGATATTGCCGGAGGTAAGGCACTCCGGAGGTAATGCCGGCAAGCTAATGTTTACTAAAGGTTTGCCGGCAGCATCCATATCAACAGAAGGGGCTGTACTCTCTAAGATATGGCTGAAATGTAAGATAGGCCCTATATTAAATTACCACCAATGGTCGTGAAGCACACTTGGTCTTAGTCCAAAATTTGGGACTCTCAATACTGTGTTACAACGATAATGTTGGCATGGAGCCGTACTAAAATTTGTCACCGGAAAATGTTTAAGTACAAAAAAATAGTAACTGCGCATGTTCAGTGCATATCCAGCAAGCTAACGTTTACTAAAAGCTTGCCTTCTCCGGCAAAATATCCACTGCCAATTTTGAAAGCACATGAGCTTGAAAAGTACATGAATGATTTGAATGATTGCTGAACTAAAATAAAGCTTATGAATTTGGCTTTCACATCCGCAATTTTGAAAGTGCTACATGCAGAACTTCACTAAAACATAGGCCTGACATTTGGGTTTCGTTTTTTTAATCACCCTGTTTGTACATATACATTGCAAAATTTTATGTATATTGTATTTTACTTCGGGGTTTTGCAGTTCCCTTTTTGAAACATTCTATTTCCAATTTCTGCAAACCATCAGCCACAGAAGATGATTTGAGCCAGGAGAGACAGTCATCTTAGATGAGGATGCTCTCATGGACATGGTGATGATGAAGATGATAATGAGGAGCCAGAGGTAACAGAAGAAGATGGAGTCCTTGTGCTCACAAGTGATAAATTTGATGATATTGTCAAGAATAAAGACATCATTTTGGTGGAGTTTTTATGCCCCTTGGTAAGTCCCCCCAACCCCACTTCTCAGAGTAGCAAATATAGGCCTACATGTTTAACAAACAAACTTGAATATAGTACTTGTGGGCTCTATGTATGTACTTGTAGCAAGTTTGTCTTTCAGCATGTGTTTAGTTAGATAACTGCATCAGAAAGTTCAGATCTTTTGAGAGTATTCAGGTTAAAACCAGGGCGGGTATCATCGGCCCTGATTTAGATAAAGCCTGATTAAAATTTTCTAGAAACATTGATGCAACTCATATTCTATTCGAGTTAATATCTTAGCCAAACATCTATGCGATTAGAAACATGTGAACTTAAAAGTTTGGGAACTGATGTGTACTTGCATATCTTTCAGGTGTGGTCATTGGTAAAGTCTTGCTCCAGAGTACGCAAAAGCAGCCCAGACAATGAAGAAAGCTGACCCCCCTGTCCTTTTTGCTAAGGTTGATGCCACAGCGGAGGCGGACCTTGCTCAGAGATATGAAGTGACAGGATACCCAACCCTCAAGATATTTAGGAAAGGAGAGGCTTCGAATTATGAAGGACCAAGAGATGAAGCAGGTTGGTAACAATGTTGAACTAAGTACAGATGAATGGTGGGATTTAAATACAGATTTGTTTTGACATTTGGTTTGATTTTACTATTCGGTTTATATTTTTGAAGCCGGTATCGGAAACCAACCTTGAAAAAAAAATACGCTTACCAGTTTTCAGAATACAAGCTAAAGAAAACAACTGGAACATCCCCATATTTGCTGTATGGTCTCTGATTATTTATTTTATTTCCAACAAGACCTTCATAAAAGGAGAAGATAAAATCACAATAAATACATATAATTATATACATAACAACGTGTTCACAAACAGGATAACCCCGACACTCAAGGACTGCAATAACTGCAGTCACTTGTTTGGAAGTGGTCATTTTGGTGTATGAGTAGCCTGCCAATCGACTCAGCAGAGAGTTCCCACCACTATTGTCCACAGTACAGCTCTGCAGTGGTTTTTGTGAAGGTCCAGTGGTCATTGAATCCTGCAAACTATACCTAGTCATTGGGAGGGCATTGCATGTGGCACCTCACTTGTCAATTTTTGTTGGCTTGACTGTGAGCTGGATTGGAAGTTGTGGTGAAATCAGATAACTGTTATGTTTGAACATACCTGATTTAGAAATTTCCAATTTCTCCCACCACTAATGTACTCTGTACTACTCATCATGTGGTACTCTTGCCTAAGTGTTAGTTGGTAGCAATTTATTGTCATAACGGACATGATAACAGCAGTTCAAAATTGCCCTTGTGTATCTGATTACATATTACTGAGGCTGTCTTCATCTTCAAAGGTATTGTGAGATACATGAAAGAGCAGTCTGATCCAAACTGGGAGCCCCCACCAGAGGCAGTAATGACCTTGACTTCTGAGAACTTCGATGAAATAGTCAACCAGGCTGGTCCCATTCTTGTAGAGTTCTATGCTCCATGGTAAGAAAGTTGTGAAAGAGAAGAGGATGAAAATCCAGTTGTTTAAAGGTACTATACAACATTTGCTTTTGCTGTTATTTTCAGAAATTGATTGATTTGGGCATTAGGCAATTCCACGGTTACTCACGTTACATTTTTTGATGTACTTTTGAGTTTCTTGGGCTGTAATTACCTTACTGAAAAGTTTAAAACTTGCTATCCCCATGGTAGATAGAATTGACCTTTACTACCTAAGCACCAAAGATGACATCCAGAAAAATGCTTTATGTATTATAACCAAGATGCACAAAAAATCGTTACTCACGTTACGAAAATGTAAATTAAATGTTTACAGAAGTTCAAATTGTAAGGGCTTCGTGTTTGTGAATGTGTTATTGTCTGTTAGTGAGATAGCATTATGATGAAAGCTCTCTCAATTATCTAATAGGTGTGGTCATTGCAAGAGACTTGCCCCAGAATTGGAGGCTGCCGCAGGTGTTCTGAAGGATGATGATCCTCCAATTCCAATCGCCAAAGTTGATGCTACAGAAGAAAGGACCTGGCAACTAGGTTTGGAGTTAGTGGCTATCCACTCTATCATCTTTAGGAAGGGTGAAAAATCCGAGTACAAGGGTCCAAGAGAAAAAAGAGGTAAACAATTTTGAAGTATTTCATCATCACTGAATACTCAAAATATTCGCAACTGAATATTCGCAAAAAACGCAACTGTGATGTTCTGATCAATATTTTTTTTTAATTGTCAGATGCCACTTTTTTTACCATTTACAGTTACTGGTCTCATTCATTTGACATTTAAACAGTACTTGCTGCAAAACTCTCCAGCGACCCATGATATACATCGCTGCATGCACATTTTAACTGAGCGCTTTGCATGCAACTTTTGACCTGCGAGGAAGGCTGCTGCAGCTGCGTGTGAAAATTTGATCAGCCAGTTTTTCAAATATCGGTTAGATCTAATACTTAATTATTTGAAAGCTCAGTCTATTTCAATATATGTTTCCCATTGAAGAGCCAAGGGGTTTTGAATGCAACCCTTTCCATGCAGTAAACATTGCTCATCAGCTTATTGTAATAAAGACCTCCCTGCCATATGGGGCTCTGTGCGCCAACAAAAGTGTTTTTACCTCTTGAAAGCTCTGTGGACGGACACACAGCGTTCGCATACTGTGATGGTTCGCGCTTGAAGTACGCACAACTTCTTGAATGTGCAAAGTTATTAGCCACTGCATCTTTGCGTGAGTGTCGGCCGTCGTTGGTGCACGAATACATTCAAATTCAACTTGCCGATGGTC
>NW_022145063.1:0-6118 GCF_000002235.5 Strongylocentrotus purpuratus | reverse complement strand
ACATAATTCACTACAGAGAGAGACAAAGTAATGCTTTGCATTCAGTGAAATTCATTCTTTAACAATTTAAACCGTGAATTCTAGACATGATTGATACTGCATGTGCAAAAACAGGTTGATTTTTTTAATGAAACTGTTACATAAAAAAGCTAACTCAAGGAATTAAAGATTAAACTGAAACATTAACCTGCCAGTGCCGAACTCCATAGCTTGAAACAAAATTCCTGGCAGTAATAGCATTGCAACCTGGACAAATAAAGCTGGCTCAAGGGCTGTAGACACTAGAACTGTTACCAACTGAAAACTCAATTGGTCTTAGCTGGTTAAGCCAAGGCTTTCAAAACAACCATAGGGCAGCTTTTGTGCTAATGATTTTCAGGGTACTATCAGTCAAACATGTTCAGTGCCTGTCAAGAATTGCATACATGTACATGTAGGTCCGGACATCTAGGCCTTCAATTTTTTTAGGGAGCCAAATTTTTCAGGCCCAGAATTCACATTACAGTGAATCTTGATAAGTCAAACCTCAAGGGACAGGTTCAAAATTTGAGTTAAGGCAGAGTTTTCGGTTAAGCAGGGTTTTGTATATCATTGTTGTACTGCTGCAGGCAATGGATTCTTGTTTGACTTAACAGTTGTTTTGAATTATCAGAGTTTGACTTATCAAGCTTTCACTATAATTCAAATGTATGAAGTATTGCACAAATGGATCAGACGGAATGAACATTTTGGGGTCTTAAAAAAGACAGTGTGTGGATTTTTACTCTAACCACCCCGAATCTATCAAAATCCATACCCCGGTTTTGGAGTATTTCGGCGGATTCAGGATACCTCCATATTAAAAACTGGGGAATTTTGTTGGCTTGAGGATTGTAAGCCTAGCGTTACTGCAAGATTTTGATGGATTCAGGATACCATACTGAGCAGTCACCAACACCAACATGTTTGTGCATGACACAATAGGTGGATTTTGGCAGATTCAGGATACTTTCTAGTAAAGAACTAAAGATACCCAAGGGGTTAGGGTTAAAGTACTGGATGTTTTTAAAATTTTGCAGACAATCTTCTTCTTTTTTTTCAGAAATTTAGAGCTGCCCCTACTGCCTAGTTACATATTCGTATATTAGATGACAAAAGGAGTCAAAGCTTTTGTCGGCTAAAATTATTAAATTTTCGATTTCCGCCTCACCGAGTATATAGTGCATATATTCTTTGTTAGTCTGTTTATATGTGTGCATAGAGCACACACATCTTGCTATGTAAGCAGTACAATGAACCATCTCCCGCTATGATTGACACTCGCTACCATTGATCCATCACTAACTAATCATCACCTAACAATTGCCCCCACCTCTCATTATATCACTGATCAGCTCCCAGACATAATACCTGCAGAAAATTACAAACCCCCTGTGAAAAATTACACCCGGGACAATGCACCCCTGTGGGCTGAGACCTGCATTATTCTCTCCCACTGTCCCCCAAGCGGAGATTACCGGAAATTTGGCAGATGTGAATTTTTTTTGGGTATTGGTTGGAAAGAATTGGATGATTGTTCAGGGAAGCCAGGTCTTTGTGGTGGGGTTTGGCGCCGTAGGGGGTAATAAATGTCATTGTGTCTGTGCAGTGCACCAGAAACCGGCAAATGTGGGGGGGGGGGGGAGATTCGACTCTGCCGACTTGTGCTCTGTGCAGTAAGTGTGGCGGTATCTACTGATTCGGGCTGTTGAAAATTATTTCGCCTGCAGTGAATTCGGTGTGTAGAGTGGGGGCTTGAGTCATTAAACACCGGCTAGCAAATTAATTTCTCTCCCTAAATTGCTCCAAAATATGGCTCGTTAAGTGCCCTTAGGCGCCAGTGGTAATGTTCACGCGGGTCCAAGCGATTGTAGGTAGCCCGTTTGCGACAATGTGAGTCTGGATCTGTTGAGGAGAGCTCAGTCGGATCTTTGTACTTTTATGACCGCTCTTGGCTCGAGTGTGTGTCATTTGTATAAAGTTTAGGGTTTTTTTGTGTGCAGGGGGAGTTAATAATTAGTGAATGCCATTTCCGTTGTGGCTACCCTTTGTTGTCTGGTTCAGAAGTGCTTACTCCGGTCTTAATTATGCTGAGGATTGAGTGCACGAGTTAAAGAAGGAGCGTATCCATACGGTGTAATTGATTGATACACCTTTAGCAGTTTAGGGATTGTGTGGTTGTGTAGACCTGTACAATTTAAATCTCTATAAAGTGGAATATTTGAACTCAGTCATAACCCTGTACCTAGATTGATACAGGTAGCATTCACATATATTTTGCTCATGTTGAACGATCAGCCCCTTTTCCTTAAGGTAGGGCCTAGTAATATACACCATTTGCTAACATCAAAAACCAAAACTACAAAGTTATTATAAAATACCTCCCTTGACTGTAAGTGAATAATAGTCTCAAGCATCCTGTGAAATTCTGGCACCTGCATGGTGACTGTGCTGTCATTTTCAAGAAAAGTGTAATTTTGTATCAAACTGACTTTTTTTTTTTCAAATACTGGGGCCAGTTTACCAAAGTTAATTAGTCCCGATGTGTGAATTGTCAAACATCTCCCTGTTTTTTCTGATACAGTAACGCTCACATCAGCCATCAAACAACCAAAACTTGGGCCAATTAATTCCTTTAATTGCCCCCAAAAAAGAACTCTGGTAAAAAAAATTATGTGTTCAAAAATGTTAACCCTAGAAAGGAGATAATTTTTGAGATAAACTATGTTTCGAAATTCAGTGTTTGTTCGTGTACACATACTTAGCAGATTAATTTGCAGTATTTGACCACTCATCCAGCATGTGACCACTGTGCTAATATTGACATTTCATGGTCAATCAAGTTTTTAATTCTGCGCTCTTTTGTCTAAGCTGTCAATCCCAGTCTCCTTGTTGACTCCAGTAATTAGGTTGCTACAATGGTAGGTAATTTCATTATGTAAACTGAAGAGGCTTTACGTCTGTCTAGCCTGTTTTTTCTAAGTAATGATCTGCTTAGGTAAGGCCTTCAAGTGGCTCATTAGAATTCAAATTTCTACCTAGTCTACATGTAGAACAGAGCTAGGAAAACTGATTGGACATCTATTATGCAACACAACAGTTTCAAGAACACATTGTAAGTTACAATTTGCATATCTCATCAATGTTTCATTAACAAAATTCTGACTTTACAAATGTCTGATGGTTGTTGCTGAGTTTTGCCTTGTCAGAATGACTGATTGCCTGATGGCTTTATTGTCGGTTGGCTTCATTCAACGGTCTATTTTGGATCAATTTTTAATTCATTCCGATTTAGCTGGTACACACGAGGTCAGAAGTTGAGGGAATTTCACTGCACAGAAATGAACTGTTGAAAATGCATTTCAATAGGTTATAAAATTTCATGAACAGGTCAGAATTAAGTTTGCTTAGCAGAGGACTTCTCTTAGTCCTTAGCACTGAAAGAATGTGCTTAGCAAAACAAGCAAAAGGCAAAATATCATACATGTAGAATATTCCATAAGATGGAATTTTGAAGCAATGTTTGCTGCTTAGCTGTTCAAAGATACATGTAGAATGTTTACATACATTGCTGAATTTGCTTAATTTTGCTGAGTATTGTAGCAATGTTTGCTACTTAGCCGTTCATGAATTTGGGCCTGGTGGTTTAAGACTCTGTGTTCAATATCTGTACCATGAGTATTGTGGCCCCTGCACAGCTTTTATAGCTGAAAAGTCAGATAAATGGCCTCAGGAAACCTCAAAAGCAAAGCAAAGAAATTTGCTATAAAAACCCTCTTGACAAATTATCCTTTCTTTATTCCAGCAACCACCCAGGGCTGAGGTGATCGACCATCCAGTTGCTAGTATTTGGTAAACTGCCAGGGCCGATAACATCAAGCCGAAGCCCCCTCTATTGATCATGTGACCTTATTTTTCCATCCAATCCACCGAGAAATAAAAATTGCATTGTATCGTCAAAAGTTTATTTGTGTTCAGTTCAACTTCTTCAAGATGTCAAATAACCTGTCAAAATATAAAATAGTCACCTAACTCTCCACAGGTTTTACTACAGTTTTGGTTTTTTGCCAAAAATAAAAAAAAATAAAAGCTTACAAAAGATTTTCGGCAACTCTTCTCAGCACCCCTTTGGACAAAGCGGGCCGCCCAGTTTCCCCCCTCCAGGGGTTAGAACTTGGATTAGTATTCATGTAACCTTCACAATCAGATCGCAGTTGGCTTTGGCCGCGGTTTGGTTAAGGATTTGGGAGGGATTTGGCCCTATTGAAAGGCCGTGCAGTTACGCACAAATTACGGGAACAGAAGAGGGTTTATCTTAGCCCTTCGGGGAGTCTAACCTCAGTCAAGGCAGGCTGCAGTTCCTCTGTACTATTTGGGTTTTCCGTGGGTTATTGTGATGTCTGGAGAGTGCGCTTGACCTCTCCAGATAGCAGAATGTTTGTCAGTGTTTGACAAGGTCCTCATTCCTCCAAAGTTTCAAATGATTTGTAAATATAGTTGAGGTTATATCTGCATGTGTACTTACTAGTCTTGAGTCTCTTCACATGACAACATGAAGTAAGTATTACTAGATCTTATAGTTTTCCTCACTCAGCTTATGCCGTGTAGAAGGAGATGGCATAAAAAAGTACATGAGCATTTGTGAGAGAGGTCCATGATTCCTGTAAGGTCAGCTGGACACCATCTCTAAAAAGTCCAGGTGTGACTGCAATGTTTATTTTTTCTTTCACGCACAAGAATTGTAGACCTTTACTCTGGTGTTAGTTGACAACAACAATGATGCCGAGTCAAGTCACATTATTATAATAATAATTTTCACAGGAATTCAATTTGGGCAATAAGGTGAACAGATATTAAGGTGTAATTTTCTGTGATATTCATTTGGACATCCACTTTTAACCCTTTCATGACCTCAGTTTTTGCTCAGTGTGCCACGCACTTTGCTTGGAGCTTTTTCTGAACGAGGCAAAATTTGTCACTATATTCAAATTTTAAACAAGTTGGTGTCTGGTCAGGGCGTGCGTTGATTTTGATCATGCACGTCAACTTTTTTTGTTGTCATTGTAGCTACATTAGCAGCTCTATTGCCGCATTGCCTCAAATTTTTGTGGGTAGCTCGGCACGAAATGATGGAGGACACCAAGGTATATGAGACACAAAAAAGCAAAATAGTACCCACCACTTGTCTGTACAATCCAAGCTTGAAAAAAAAGCCAAAAACAAATAAGCCATCGCCGCATCAGTTTCCGGAAAATTTGGTCTGACCGGAGACCGACCTTCTTTTTTTTTACCTAACTATAGATTTTAAAATCTCCAGGTTTTTTTTTCTAGTGGTGCCTCAAAGCGGATGAAAATGCTTTCAAGTGCAAATTCCCCAACCAATCTACAGTTTCACGGTGTCTGTTTCAACTTAATGCCCAAAATTGAATTTCCTGTGAAATTACCTTCTTTATTTGCAGAATTACCCACAGGAAATAATATATCAAACCATGAATATACACAATTAAAGTAAACATACAAGTCCAGCTGGCACAGCTCATTGGGGATCACAACAAGTTATACAACTTGCTTTTCTGTGTTAAATTTACGCCGTCGTTTCGTCCGTGTTTATTTTTGACGGTTGTTTGACGTCAGGTGTGTAGAACTAAAGAGTCTACAGTCTTTTCATGTCGCAGAAATTCCAGAGCCTTAGACAATGATGCAATGATCTCGAGTTTTTTTGGCTCGTTCAGTACTCACATAGTCACATTACAACATTTATTGAAGCATGGGCCTTTCTGACAAGTGGAGCTATAGCATTGTTGTACTTCTCATGAGAAAATACTAGTATGATTTGATATAAAAACTGACTTGTTTTTGACAGGCAAGCAACAATGAGACCTGACTGTTTATTTTTGCCTTAAGTGACACCTGCAATTCAAAAAAATGGTCAATATCCAGGGATTTTTCTGAAACACTTATCGTGATAAAGCCAAAAAATGTGGCAGTACATAGTAAACATTTAACCCTATGCCCTAACAGTCCCATCCCATCAAACTCCAACACCAGGGTTTGTTGGAATCTGTTGGAGTGAGGACGGCACTAGTAAACGATTATGTGC
>NW_022145062.1:0-47922 GCF_000002235.5 Strongylocentrotus purpuratus | reverse complement strand
TAATTTCAATACGAGGACACTGCTACCGTTTAAGTTTGACAAATAGGACTTACGTGACATGGCGTCATCATTTCAACATTCAACGAAAATGTGATATGATCTCATCATCTGATCAAAAAACTAAACAAAGCACCGTTTTTATAGCCCATGGTCTCAGCTCTAACATACCCAATTTGGGAGAAAAACAGAGCACACATAAGATAGATAGTGCTCATAGATGAATGCCATGTAGATTCACGATGTGAACGAAATTCACCTTCCATAGAAATAACACGCAAATGACGAAAATTCTGACATGTGGCCTTTAATTGAATTTTGTACTATGATGACCTCATTAAAATGAAAACTTAGTGAAAAGTGATCTTGTAGAGAATTGCCTTATCTACAAACATATCGACATTTCAAGAGAATCGATGAATATTGAGAGAAAAATACACTACATTTTCCACAAATACAATGACGTCATAATATGCAATTTTGTATTTTTGACTCCCCAAGGCCATTATGATGACGTTAAGATGTACTTAATGGCCAAATGAGATATGAAATCATACCTCCGACTCATACTCTATCTAAATATGAAAAAAAAAATGGCAACCCTATTCATCCCAATGGACTTTTTTAAGGCATGTTTTTGCCCATATATGCAATGTATTACAAAAATCGCGCGTACGGACGGTTATCTTGAACGGACGCTCATTCCGTTTTTAATAGTGTGATAAAGAGCTAAACATTGTATCAAATTTCCGAAAAATCGAGGAATATTCGGTCAAAAGTTTTTGCTGGGGGATATTTTTTCGTTCGCGCCGTGACGAACGAAAAACGTGCAAAAATGCGTTGTTTTGCGTGATTTTTTATGAAATGCTTATAATGGGCTGAAACGTATGCAAAAAAATTAAGACGATTTGAGCAATTTAAAATTTTACGCGCGCATAACGCGCGCGCCTACGCGTACGCGCATTTTTGCGTGCATTTATTGACCTCAAATTGACCCGACGGATATTGATCTTAATCATGATAAATATGAATGAAAATAACTTTCCGTTATGAAGATATGATCATTAGTTGATTTTCACAAAATGGCGCCTGGATGACGTCACGATGACTTTGAGTCCTTGAAAAATCACGCAGTTCTAAGTTAGACTAAGATCTATCATCATTGAAAGTTTCATGACAATGGTTTTATTCAGTCTTGAGATATCCTGCGAACAAAATCGAGGAAGAATAATAGGAAGAAGAAGAATAATAAAAATCTTGACGAAATCAATAGGTGATACGTAGACTTCGTTACGTATCACCTAATGATACGTACCACCTAATGATTCCGTCAAAATTTGCAATTTCAACTTTCGATTGAAAATTCCGACATGATCCCAACATCCGATGAAAAACAAAGTACACCGTTTTTATAGCCCATGGTCTCAGCTCTAACATACCCCAATTTGGGAGAAAACAGAGCACACATAAGATAGATAGTGCTCATAGATGAATGCCATGTAGATTCACGATGTGAACGAAATTCACCTTCCATAGACATAACACGCAAATGACGAAAATTCTGACATGTGGCCTTTAATTGAATTTTGTACTATGATGACCTCATTAAAATGAAACTTAGTGAAAAGTGATCTTGTAGAGAATTGCTTATCTACAACATATCGACATTTCAAAGAGAATCGATGAATATTGAGAGAAATACACTACATTTTCCACAAATACAATGACGTCATAATATGCAATTTTGTATTTTTGACTCCCAAGGCCATTATGATGCGTTAAGATGTACTTAATGGCCAAATGAGATATGAAATCATACCTCCGACTCATACTCTATCTAAATATGAAAAAAAAATTGGCAATCCCTATTCATCCCAATGGACTTTTTATAGGCATGTTTTTGCCCATATATGCAATGTATTACAAAAATCGCGCGTACGGACGGTTATCTTGAACGGACGCTCATTCCGTTTTTAATAGTGATAAAGAGCTAAACATGGTATCAAATTTTCCGAAAAAATATGAGGAATATTCTGTCAAAAGTTTTTGCTGGGGGATTATTTTTCGTTCGGCCGTGACGAACGAAAACGTGCAAAAATGCGTGTTTTGCGTGATTTTTTATGAAATGCTTATAATGGCCTGAAACGTATGCAAAAAAAATTTAAGACGATTTTGAGCAATTTAAAATTTTACGCGCGCATTAACGCGCGCGCCTACGCGTACGCGCATTTTTGCGTGCATTTATTGACCTCAAATTGACCCGACGGATATTGATCTTATTCATGATAAATATGAATGAAAAATAACTTTCCGTTATGAAGATATGATCATTAGTTGATTTTCACAAAATGGCGCCTGGATGACGTCACGATGACTTTGAGTCCTTGAAAAATCACGCAGTTCTAAGTTAGACTAAGATCTATCATCATTGAAAGTTTCATGACAATGGTTTTTATTCAGTCTTGAGATATCCTGCGAACAAAATCGAGGAAGAATAATAGGAAGAAGAAGAATAATAAAAATCTTGACGAAATCAATAGGTGATACGTAGACTTCGTTACGTATCACCTAATGATACGTACCACCTAATGATTCCGTCAAAATTTGCAATTTCAACTTTCGATTGAAAATTCCGACATGATCCCAACATCCGATGAAAAAACAAAGTACACCGTTTTTATAGCCCATGGTCTCAGCTCTAACATACCCCAATTTGGGAGAAAACAGAGCACACATAAGATAGATAGTGCTCATAGATGAATGCCATGTAGATTCACGATGTGAACGAAATTCACCTTCCATAGACATAACACGCAAATGACGAAAATTCTGACATGTGGCCTTTAATTGAATTTTGTACTATGATGACCTCATTAAAATGAAACTTAGTGAAAAGTGATCTTGTAGAGAATTGCCTTATCTACAACATATCGACATTTCAAAGAGAATCGATGAATATTGAGAGAAATACACTACATTTTCCACAAATACAATGACGTCATAATATGCAATTTTGTATTTTTGACTCCCAAGGCCATTATGATGCCGTTAAGATGTACTTAATGGCCAAATGAGATATGAAATCATACCTCCGACTCATACTCTATCTAAATATGAAAAAAAAATTGGCAATCCCTATTCATCCCAATGGACTTTTTATAGGCATGTTTTTGCCCATATATGCAATGTATTACAAAAATCGCGCGTACGGACGGTTATCTTGAACGGACGCTCATTCCGTTTTTAATAGTGATAAAGAGCTAAACATGGTATCAAATTTTCCGAAAAAATATGAGGAATATTCTGTCAAAAGTTTTTTGCTGGGGGATTATTTTTCGTTCGGCCGTGACGAACGAAAACGTGCAAAAATGCGTGTTTTGCGTGATTTTTTATGAAATGCTTATAATGGCCTGAAACGTATGCAAAAAAAATTTAAGACGATTTTGAGCAATTTAAAATTTTACGCGCGCATTAACGCGCGCGCCTACGCGTACGCGCATTTTTGCGTGCATTTATTGACCTCAAATTGACCCGACGGATATTGATCTTATTCATGATAAATATGAATGAAAAATAACTTTCCGTTATGAAGATATGATCATTAGTTGATTTTCACAAAATGGCGCCTGGATGACGTCACGATGACTTTGAGTCCTTGAAAAATCACGCAGTTCTAAGTTAGACTAAGATCTATCATCATTGAAAGTTTCATGACAATGGTTTTATTCAGTCTTGAGATATCCTGCGAACAAAATCGAGGAAGAATAATAGGAAGAAGAAGAATAATAACTAGACTTTAATTCGTCACTTAGACGAATTAGGTGATACGTATGATTATGGTTTACATAACGAATAATGTATTACACGATATATTATTTTATAAAGTGCTTCTCCCATTATGATCTATCTATATGTCAAGTTTAAAATGTGTCCCCTTGATCATCATAGATCTCGGGAAGATAGATTGAAACAATATATGACCGTTGACTCTATACAGTAACCAGATACACCTTTGACTCTAATTTACATCGTGATAAAACATTTTTACGATTTTATCTTATTCAAAGAAATGAAAATGTAATTGATAAATGTTTATCATCATTATGATAATGATCATGATCATGAGCGTGATCCTGATATCTAATTGAAAAAATGAAGAATTATTAAGATAGCATATAGTCCCAGCTACAACATACTCAAAAATCAACTAAATCCAAGCAGAAATAACGGCGATATTGCTCGCAAAAGACAGGAATGTAGAATCCAGATTTGAGAAAAAGTCATCTCCCATAGGGATTACACGCAAAAAGTAATGGATTTAGTGAAAAAGGGGTAATAATAAGGTAAATACGGTTGTTTATTACATTATTTGCGAATCTACATGTTTCAATAATCAAAGGAGATGGTACAGTGAAAGGTCAAAAAGAAAAAAAAAGTGAAGAAAAAATTGTTGGAGACACCCGGACTCGAATCAGGGATCTGGAGCTTGGAAGTCAAGTGCGTTACCGATATACCAAAACACTTCCCATGGCGATTACACGTAAACGGGAAATGGAATTCTCAAATCCTACTTTGCAAGTGAAATATGAGCATGATCCCGGCATCTGATCGAAAAATGAATCGTCTCAGCTACAACATATCCGAAGCTCAGCAAAAACTAAGCTAAGACAACGGAGATTTTGCTCGTGAAAGACAGGAGTGTAGAATCCAGTTTTGAGAAAAAGTCATGTCCAATAGAGAATACACGCGAAATGTGAAAAATTGACATGCCTCCTTTAATCGAAAAAATACGCCATGATGCTTTTGTCTAAATAAAAATTGTGAATAATGCGTCTGTAGAAAATTGTCTTAGCTAGAACATATTAGAATGTGGAAGAAAAACAATTAATATCTACAGAGATGCAATCAATTTTCCAAAAATATGCTGACGTCATAATATGCAAATTCAAATTTTGAGTTTGGGGGCATTATGATGACGTCATAAGTTAATTAAGGGTCAAATGAGACATGAAATCATATCTCCAACTCATAATCGATCGAAATATGAAAGAATATAGGGAGTTGCTATCTATTCTGAAGAGTTACACTGAATTTTGTATGGGCATGTTTTTGTCAATGTATTGTGGATAAAGATAACGCAGGTCCGCGCGCGCTGTCAACTTTAACGGACACTCATTGCGTAATTAAAAGGTTCACAAGTTATCAAAATGCTTGGAAAAATGTGCCAAATATGATGAAAGAGAAAATTCGGCGATTCTATTTTGCAAAATGCTAGTACGCGCAAAAAACGTGCGCGCATGCGCGTGAGCATGATTTTTTGTCAAATGCTCCAAATGGCCTGAAACGTATGCAAAAAAAATTGAGGATGATTTAGAGCATTTTAAATTTTTGCGCGCGCGTAAACGCGCGGACGAACGCGCACGCGCTCATTTGCGCACGTTTATTGACATGAAATTGACCGGACGGGTATTGATCTTACTCATGATAATTATGAATAAGAAACACTTTTTCGTTATGAAGATATGATCATAAGTTGATTTTCACAAAATGGCGCCTAGATGACGTCACGATGATGTTGAGTCTATGAAAAGTCACGCAGTTCTAAGTTAGACTAAGATCTATCATCATGGCAAGTTTCATGACAATGGCTTTTGCCATTCTTGAGATATCCTGCGAACAAAATTGAGGAAGAATAATAATAATTTCTTCTATACAGACACAAAATAAATACTAGACTTTAATTCGTCACTTAGACGAATTAGGTGATACGTATGATAATGGTCTACATAACGAGAAAAATGCATTACATGATATATTATTTTGTAAAATGCTTCTCCCATTCATATGCTTCTCCCATTATGATCTATTCATATGTCAAGATTAAATTGTGTCTCCTTGATCATCATGGATCTAGGGAAGATAGATTGAAACAATATATGACCTTTGACCCTGTGCAGTAACCAGTTACACATTTGACTCTAATTTACATCATGAAGAACACCTTTTGACGATTTTTATCTTATTCAAAGAAATGAAAATGTAATTGATAAATGATTATCATCATTATGATAATGATGATCATGATGATCATGATCATGATCATGAGCGCGATTATGACATCTTATTGAAAAAATGAGGGTTGATTTAGATAGCATTTAGTCTCAGCTACAACATACTCAAAAATCAACAAAATCCTAGCCGAAATAACGGCGATATTGCTCGCAAAAGACAGGAATGTAGACTCCAGATTTTAGAAAAAGTCATCTCCCATAGGGATTACACGCAAAAAGTAATGGATTAAGTGAAAATAGGGTAATAATAAAGTAAAAAGGGTTATTTATGACATTATTTGCGAATCTACGTGTTTAAATAATCAAAGGAGATGGTACAGTGAAGGTCAAAAGGAAAAAAAAAGTGAAAAAAAAAGTGTTGGAGACACCCGGACTCGAACCAGGGATCTCGAGGTTGGAAGTCAAGTGCGTTACCGATATACCAAAACATCTCCCATAGCGATTACACGTAAACGGGAAATGGAATTCAGAAATCCTACATTGCAAGTGAAAAATGAGCATGATCCCGGCATCTAATCGAAAAATAAAAGGCACACTTCTGATAGCTCATTGTCTCAGCTACAACATATCCAAAGCTCAGCGAAAACGAAGCTAAAACAATGGAGATTTTGCTCGCGAAAGACAGGAGTGTAGAATCCAGTTTTGAGAAAAAGTCATGTCCCATAGAGAATACACGCAAAATGCGAAAATTGACATGACTCCTTTAATCGCAAAAATACCCCATGATACTTTTGTCAAAAATAAAAATTGTGAATACTACATTTGTAGAAAAATGTCTCAGCTAGAACGTATCAAAATTAAAAAGAAAATTGATCCATCTTTACAGAGATACAATCAATTTTCCAAAAATATGCTGACGTCATAATATGCAAATTGAAATTTTGAGTTTGGAGGCAATTATGATGACGTCTTGAGTTAATTGAGGATAAAATGAGACATGAAATCATATTTCCGACTCATAATCTATCAAAATATGAAAAAATATTATGAGTTTCTATCTATTCTAAAGAGTTACAATGAATTTTATATAGGCATGTTTTTGCCCATGTATTGTGGATGAAGATAACGCAAATCCGCGCGTGCTGTCAACTTTGACGGACGCTCATTGCGTTAATAAAAGGTGAAAAAATTATCAAAATGCTTGGACAAATGTACCGAATATGATGACAGAAAAAAATCGGCGATTCTATGTTGCAAAATGCCAGTACGCGCGAAAACGTGCGCGCATGCGCGTGTGCGTAATTTTTTTATCAAATGCTCCATATGGACTGAAACGTATGCCAAAAAATTTGGGATGATTTAGAGCATTTTAATTTTTTGCGCGCGCGTAAACGCGCGAACGAACGCGCACGCGCGCATTTACGCACGTTTATTGACCTGAAATTGACCGGACGGATATTGATCTTAATCGTGATAATTATGAATGAGAAATACTTTTCCGTTATGAAGATATGATCATAAGTTGATTTTCACAAAATGGCGCCTGGATGACGTCACGATGACTTTGAGTCTTTGAAAAGTCACGCAGTTCTAAGTTAGGCTAAGATCTATCATCATGGCAAGTTTCATGATAATGGCTTTAGCCATTCTTGAGATATCCTGCGAACAAAATTGAGGAAGAATAATAATAATTTCTTCTATACAGACACAAAATAAATACTAGACTTTAATTCGTCACTTAGACGAATTAGGTGATACGTATGATAATGGTCTACATAACGAATAATGCATTACACGATATATTATTTTGTAAACTGCTTCTCCCATTCATATGCTTCTCCCATTATGATCTATTCATATGTCAAGATTAAATTGTGTCTCCTTGATCATCATGGATCTAGGGAAGATAGATTGAAACAATATATGACCTTCGACCCTGTGCAGTAACCAGTTACACATTTGACTCTAATTTACATCATGAAGAACACCTTTTGACGATTTTTATCTTATTCAAAGAAATGAAAATGTAATTGATAAATGATTATCATCATTATGATAATGATGATCATGATGATCATGATCATGATCATGAGCGCGATCATGACAGCTTATTGAAAAAATGAGGGTTGATTTAGATAGCATATAGTCTCAGCTACAACATACTAAAAAATCAACAAAATCCAAGCCGAAATAACGGCGATATTGCTCGCAAAAGACAGGAATGTAGACTCCAGATTTTAGAAAAAGTCATCTCCCATAGGGATTACACGCAAAAAGTAATGGATTAAGTGAAAATAGGGTAATAATAAAGTAAAAAGGGTTATTTATGACATTATTTGCGAATCTACGTGTTTAAATAATCAAAGGAGATGGTACAGTGAAGGTCAAAAGGAAAAAAAAGTGAGGAAAAAAAAGTGTTGGAGACACCCGGACTCGAACCAGGGATCTCGAGGTTGGAAGTCAAGTGCGTTACCGATATACCAAAACATCTCCCATAGCGATTACACGTAAACGGGAAATGGAATTCAGAAATCCTACTTTGCAAGTGAAATATGAGCTTGATCCTGGCATCTAATCGAAAAATAAAAGGCACACTTTTGATAGCTCATTGTCTCAGCTACAACATATCCAAAGCTCAGCGAAAACAAAGCTAAAACAACGGAGATTTTGCTCGCGAAAGACAGGAGTGTAGGATCCAGTTTTGAGAAAAAGCCATGTCCCATAGAGAATACACGCAAAATGCGAAAAATTGACATGCCTCCTTCAATCGCAAAAATACACCCTGATACTTTTGTCAAAAATAAAAATTGTGAATATTACATTTGTAGAAAATTGTCTCAGCTAGAACATATCAAAATTAAAAAGAAAATTGATTCCACATTTACAGAGATACAATCAATTTTCCAAAAATATGCTGACGTCATAATATGCAAATTGAATTTTTGAGTTTGGAGGCCATTATGATGACGTCATGAGTTAATTGAGGATAAAATGAGACATGAAATCATATCTCCGACTCATAATCTATCTAAATATGAAAAAATATTAGGAGTTTCTATCTATTCTAAAGAGTTACAATGAATTTTATGTAGGCATGTTTTTGCCCATGTATTGTGGATAAAGATAACGTAAATCCGCGCGTGCTGTCAACTTTGACGGACGCTCGTTGCGTAAATAAAAGGTGAACAAATTATCAAAATGCTTGGAAAAATGTACCGAATATGATGACAGAAAAAAATCGGCGATTCTATGTTGCAAAATGCCAGTACGCGCGAAAACGCGCGCGCATGCGCGTGTGCGTAATTTTTTTATCAAATGCTCCATATGGCCTGAAACGTATGCAAAAAAAATTTGGGATGATTTAGAGCATTTTAAATTTTTGCGCGCGCGTAAACGCGCGGACGAACGCGCACGCGCGCATTTGCGCACTTTTATTGACCTCAACTTGACCGGACGGATATTTATCTTAATCGTGATAATTATGAATGAGAAATACTTTTCCGTCATGAAGATATGATCATTAGTTGATTTTCACAAAATGGCGCCTGGATGACGTCACGATAATTTTGACTCTCTAAAAAGTCATGCAGTTCTAAGTTAGACTAAGATCTATCATCATAGCAAGTTTCATGATAATGGCTTTATTCAGTCTTGAGATATCCTGCGAACAAATTCGAGGAAGAATAATAATAAACTAGAATTTAAATCGTCACGAGGACGATTAAGGTGGTCTGTCTTCAAGTCTTATGATAGATTATAAAACTTACTATATTGAGAAAGGGAGAAGTTATATAGACATGTAAACAATGATGATCATCATGATGATCATGATGATGATGATCCTGATAGTAATGGTGATGACGATGTTGATGATGATGATGATCATCATGATGATGTTGATGATGATCATCAACAGACCATGATGACATCTGATTGAAAAAAATGAGGGAACATTTAGATAGCATATAGTCTCAGCTACAACATACTCCAAAATCAACAAAAACCAAACGGAAATAACGGCGATATTGCTCGCAAAAGACAGGAATGTAGAATCCAGATTTGAGAAAAAGTCATCTCCCATAGGGACTACACTCAAAAAGTAATGGATCAAGTGATAATAGGGGAATAATAAAGTAAACATGGTTGTTTATAACATTATTTGTGATTCTACGTGTTTTAATAAGCAAAGGAAAAGGTACAGTGAAAGGTCAAAAAGAAAAAAAAAGTGAAGAAAAAAATTGTTGGAGACGCCCGGACTCGAACCAGGGACTTCGAGGTCGGAAGTCAAGTGCGTTACCGATGTACCAAAATATTTCCCATAGAGATTACACGTAAACGGAAAATGGAATTATCAAATCCCACTTTGTAAGTGAAATATGAGCATGATCCCGGCATCTGATCGAAAATTAAAGGGCACACTTACGATAGCATATTGACTCAGCTACAACATACTCAAAGCTCAGCGTAAACGAAGATAAAACGACGGAGATATTGCTCGCGAAAGACAAAAATGTAGAAACCAGTTTTGAGAAAAAGTCATGTCCCATAGAGAATACACGCAAAATGTGAAAAATTGACATGCCTCCTTTAATCGCAAAAATACGCCATGATGCCATTGTTCAAATGAAATATCGTGTGAAATACATTCGTAGAAAATATTCTCAGCTAAAACATATCAAAATTTGAAAGAAAATTGATCAACATTTACAGAGATACAATCAATTTTCCAAAAATCTGCTAACGTCATAATATGCAAATTGAAATTTTAAGTTCGGAGGCCATTATGATGACGTCATGAGTTAATTGAGGGTCAAATGAGACATGAAATCATATCTCCGACTCATGATCTATCTAAATATGAAAAAAATTGGGGGTATCTATCCATTCTGAAGAGTTAAAATGAATTTTGTATAGGCTTGTTTTTGCACATGTAATGTGGATAGGGATAATGCAGATCCGCGTGTGCTGTAAACTTTGACGGACGCTCATTGCGTTATCACTGGTCAGAAAAAGGTGAACAAGGTATCAAAATGCTTGGAAAAATGTGGTTGATATGATAGAGAAAATTTGGCGTTTCCATGTTGTAAAATGTCAGTACGCGCACTTACGCGCGGAAACGCGCGCAAAAAAGTGCTCTCGCGCAAAATCTTGAAAATGCTTACAATTGCCTGAAACGTGTGCAAAAAAAATTTGGAACGAATTTGAGCATTTTAAAATTTTAATGCGCGCGTACGTGCGCGTCGAGGTGCGCGCGCAAATTTTGTTGACATTTTTAGTTGAACTTTGACCTGAAGTTGATGTATACCAAATATGGT
The DNA here is from genome assembly GCF_000002235.5 of Strongylocentrotus purpuratus. Classification (NCBI taxonomy): domain Eukaryota; kingdom Metazoa; phylum Echinodermata; class Echinoidea; order Camarodonta; family Strongylocentrotidae; genus Strongylocentrotus; species Strongylocentrotus purpuratus. The sequence goes on along the minus strand of NW_022145062.1, from coordinate 36,599 downwards.
TTATTTTTGAAGACTCGTTATCGAGATATGATAATGACTTGATTTTTACAAAATGGCGCCTGGATGACGTCACGATGACCCCATGAACTTGAAAAAGGTTTCGGGAACTTGATATTATAGGGCCTAATGACTATCAGAAATTTGAAGGAATTTGACCAAGTCGATTTCGAGTAAACGTATACACAAAAAAAGTGTACGGAAGAAATAAAAATAAATAAAGAAAGAATAAAGAATAAAGAAAGAAAATTCTAACGAAATCAATAGGTGATCTGTCATCGACAGACCACCTAATAAATAAATAAATAAATAAATAATAAAAATCTTGACGAAATCAAAAGGTGATACGTCTACGTACGTATCACCTAATAAAGAAAATCTTGACGAAATCAAAAGGTGATACGTAGACTTCGTTACGTATCACCTAATGATTCCGTCAAAATTTGCAATTTCAACTTTCGATTGAAAATTCCGACATGATCCCAACATCCGATGAAAAAACAAAGTACACCGTTTTGATAGCCCATGGTCTCAGCTATAACATACCCCAATTTGGGAGAAAACAGAGCACACATAAGATAGATAGTGCTCATAGATGAATGCCATGTAGATTCATGATGTGAACGAAATTCACCTTCCATAGACATAACACGCAAATGACGAAAATTCTGACATGTTGCCTTTAATTGAAATTTGTACTATGATGACCTCATTAAAATGAAACTTAGTGAAAAGTGATCTTGTAGAGAATTGCCTTATCTACAACATATCGACATTTCAAAGAGAATCGATGAATATTGAGAGAAATACACTCCATTTTCCATAAATACAATGACGTCATAATATGCAATTTTGTATTTTTGACTTCCAAGGCCATTATGATGATGTTAAGATGTACTTAATGGCCAAATGAGATATGAAATCATACCTCCGACTCATACTCTATCTAAATATGAAAAAAAAAATTGGCAATCCCTATTCATCCCAATGGACTTTTTATAGGCATGTTTTTGCCCATATATGCAATGTATTACAAAAATCGCGCGTACGGACGGTTATCTTGAACGGACGCTCATTCCGTTTTTAATAGTGATAAAGAGCTAAACATGGTATCAAATTTTCCGGAAAAATATGAGGAATATTCGGTCAAAAGCTTTTGCGGAGAGATTATTTTTCGTTCGGCCGTGACGAACGAAAACGTCCAAAAATGCGTGTTTTGCGTGATTTTTTATGAAATGCTTATAATGGCCTAAAACGTATGCAAAAAAAATTTAAGACGATTTTGAGCAATTTAAAATTTTACGCGCGCATTAACGCGCGCGCCTACGCGTACGCGCATTTTTGCGCGCATTTATTGACCTCAAATTGACCCGACGGATATTGATCTTATTCATGATAAATATGAATGAAAAATAACTTTCCGTTATGAAGATATGATCACTAGTTGATTTTCACAAAATGGCGCCTGGATGACGTCACGATAACTTTGAGTCTTTGAAAAGTCACGCAGTTCTAAGTTAGACTAAGATCTATCATCATTGAAAGATTCATGACAATGGCTTTATTCAGTCTTGAGATATCCTGCGAACAAATTCGAGGAAGAATAAAAAGAAATAATAAAGAAAATCTTGACGAAATCAAAAGGTGATACGTAGACTTCGTTACGTATCACCTAACTAGACTTTAATTCGTCACTTTGACGAATTAGGTGATACGTGTGTAACATAATGAAGAACGCATTTTCACGATTTCATCTTTCTTTATTAAATACTACTTCCATTATGGTATATCCATTAGTCAAGTTTCAACTGTGTAGAACAGAGGGAGACAGAGCAATATAATAAGAAGAAGGCAAGGCAAGACAAAGAGAGAGAGAGAGAGAGAGAGGGAGAGGATAAAAGTGTAGAGAGGGAAAGAGAGATAGAGAGTGAGAGAGAGATGCAGAGACAGACCAAGTAAAGGAGAGGGGCAGAACATGAGGGGAGAAGGGAAACACAGCAAGAGAGAGGAGAGAGAGAGAGATGCAATTGAGAACAATGCCTTCCATATTTCTAGCATAAATAAGCTCTTTTGAATACTGGTCATGAAAGTGTTGCCGATAATCAAAAAACGATTATGTTCATGAATACGATGATGACGATATTAAAATGATGACCATGATTGAAAGTGGCACAGCGCCCCCTTCATGTTTTCGATTGAGGATCGTTATATATGATAACTGTTAACTATTACCAGGGAGAGTGCCCTGCTATTACTAAACATTGCAGAGATATACTTATACCAATCATTGAAGTGATATTTCGACGCACTAAATACGCAACAATGACGTCAATAGAGCTGATTATGACTAATAAGGACTATATCTTAATTAAGTTTCATGCTGCTTATTGACCGTTCCGTATTGGAAAGAAAGATCTACCGTTTGAATAACGTTTTAACGCACTAAGGATGTGAATGCTTCCGTGTGCCATCTGTCAAGTCTTGAGATAACATGCAAATAAAGTTTTTAAGCCCTTTTTTTATCAATTAAACATGAACACAGTGATTTATTTAGTCCTGATTCAATATAAAATATGAGTAAGATATTTATATTTTACCCATCCATAAACCAACATCTATAAGATGTTAATTCTAGAAATGATTGTTAGTATGCATGGCAGTGAATGGCTAAACGATTGAAATTGCCTCAAATTTCCTTTGATTTGATTTGTATACATGTAATACACTAATAAATGAGACACTGGGATGATGCAGAGAGAAAGGGGGAGACTATACAGAAATAGAGAGGCAGATCGAGACAAAACAAGAGATAAAGAGGAAGGCAGCAAGGCATCTCACCCATCTCCTTTTTTCTCAATTCTCTTTTCCCTCTTTCTTCTTCTACTTTTACTTCTTCTAATAATTCCCCTTTTTTTACAGTTTGGATAAAACATAACCTTTTTCTTGTAGTAGCTATTACCTAGAGGAAAATATAAATGTGTACAATTTGTCATATAAGTATTCGCATAATAACTTCGCCTCTATCATTTGTAATTTGTATGATGTGTAATGCTTGAATATTGATATCGATACCTTAGGATAGTGTTACTATACCCTCTGTCTATCCTCTTACCATCTTACCATCAACTTTTCTTTTCTTTCTTTGCTTTACATCATCATGTTCTTCTTCACTTTGTGTATCTCCTTTTTATATCAAATGATTTCGGAAGATCAAAAATGAAATACAAATTTCGAAGTTGAATATTGTTTTTAACAATTTACTCATTCAGGTTCAATTCTTTAATTTAGATGTTATTTAATATGAATGTTTGAATATATTGTATTTTAAATTTGTAAAACATTTCCTAATTCATCCGTTTTATGCCGCAATGCATTGTTGTTCTTTTATTTTTATTCTCAATCAAACCATCATCAATTAAACTCAATACTAGGACACTGCTAACGTTAAAATTTCACAAATAGGACATACGTGACATCATAATTACTGCAAAGTTCTACGGAATTTGCAAATTCGACTTTCAATTGAAAATTGTGACATGATACCATCATCTGATCAAAAAACTAAAAGCACCGTTTTTATAGCCCATGGTCTCAGCTATAACATACCCCAATTTGGGAGAAAACAGAGCACACATAAGATAGATAGTGCTCATAGATGAATGCCATGTAGATTCATGATGTGAACGAAATTCACCTTCCATAGACATAACACGCAAATGACGAAAATTCTGACATGTGGCCTTTAACTGAATTTTGTACTATGATGACCTCATTAAAATGAAACTTAGTGAAAAGTGATCTTGTAGAGAATTGCCTTATCTACAACATATCGACATTTCAAAGAGAATCGATGAATATTGAGAGAAATACACTACATTTTCCATAAATACAATGACGTCATAATATGCAATTTTGTATTTTTGACTTCCAAGGCCATTATGATGACGTAAAGATGTACTTAATGGCCAAATGAGATATGAAATCATACCTCCGACTCATACTCTATCTAAATATGAAAAAAAAATTGGCAATCCCTATTCATCCCAATGGACTTTTTATAGGCATGTTTTTGCCCATATATGCAATGTATTACAAAAATCGCGCGTACGGACGGTTATCTTGAACGGACGCTCATTCCGTTTTTAATAGTGATAAAGAGCTAAACATGGTATCAAATTTTCCGGAAAAATATGAGGAATATTCGGTCAAAAGCTTTTGCGGAGAAATTATTTTTCGTTCGGCCGTGACGAACGAAAACGTGCAAAAATGCGTGTTTTGCGTGATTTTTTATGAAATGCTTATAATGGCCTGAAACGTATGCAAAAAAAATTTAAGACGATTTTGAGCAATTTAAAATTTTACGCGCGCATTAACGCGCGCGCCTACGCGTACGCGCATTTTTGCGCGCATTTATTGACCTCAAATTGACCCGACGGATATTGATCTTAATCATGATAAATATGAATGAAAAATTACTTTCCGTTATGAAGATATGATCATAAGTTGATTTTCACAAAATGGCGCCTGGATGACGTCACGATGATTTTGAGTCTTTGAAAAGTCACACAGTTCTAAGTTAGACTAAGATCTATCATCATTGAAAGATTCATAACAATGGCTTTATTCAGTCTTGAGATATCCTGCGAACAAATTCGAGGAAGAATAATAATAAATAAATAATAAAAATCTTGACGAAATCAAAAGGTGATACGTTGACTTCGTTACGTATCACCTAATGATTCCTTCAAAATTTGCAATTTCAACTTTCGATCGAAAATTTTAACATGATCCCAACATCTGATTAAAAAACAAAGTCACCCTTTTTTATAGCCCATGGTCTCAGCTATAACATACCCCAATTTGGGAGAAAACAGAGCACACATAAGATAGATAGTGCTCATAGATGAATGCCATGTAGATTCATGATGTGAACGAAATTCACCTTCCATAGACATAACACGCAAATGACGAAAATTCTGACATGTGGCCTTTAACTGAATTTTGTACTATGATGACCTCATTAAAATGAAACTTAGTGAAAAGTGATCTTGTAGAGAATTGCCTTATCTACAACATATCGACATTTCAAAGAGAATCGATGAATATTGAGAGAAATACACTACATTTTCCATAAATACAATGACGTCATAATATGCAATTTTGTATTTTTGACTTCCAAGGCCATTATGATGACGTAAAGATGTACTTAATGGCCAAATGAGATATGAAATCATACCTCCGACTCATACTCTATCTAAATATGAAAAAAAAAATTGGCAATCCCTATTCATCCCAATGGACTTTTTATAGGCATGTTTTTGCCCATATATGCAATGTATTACAAAAATCGCGCGTACGGACGGTTATCTTGAACGGACGCTCATTCCGTTTTTAATAGTGATAAAGAGCTAAACATGGTATCAAATTTTCCGGAAAAATATGAGGAATATTCGGTCAAAAGCTTTTGCGGAGAAATTATTTTTCGTTCGGCCGTGACGAACGAAAACGTGCAAAAATGCGTGTTTTGCGTGATTTTTTATGAAATGCTTATAATGGCCTGAAACGTATGCAAAAAAAATTTAAGACGATTTTGAGCAATTTAAAATTTTACGCGCGCATTAACGCGCGCGCCTACGCGTACGCGCATTTTTGCGCGCATTTATTGACCTCAAATTGACCCGACGGATATTGATCTTAATCATGATAAATATGAATGAAAAATTACTTTCCGTTATGAAGATATGATCATAAGTTGATTTTCACAAAATGGCGCCTGGATGACGTCACGATGATTTTGAGTCTTTGAAAAGTCACACAGTTCTAAGTTAGACTAAGATCTATCATCATTGAAAGATTCATAACAATGGCTTTATTCAGTCTTGAGATATCCTGCGAACAAATTCGAGGAAGAATAATAATAAATAAATAATAAAAATCTTGACGAAATCAAAAGGTGATACGTTGACTTCGTTACGTATCACCTAATGATTCCTTCAAAATTTGCAATTTCAACTTTCGATCGAAAATTTTAACATGATCCCAACATCTGATTAAAAAACAAAGTCACCCTTTTTTATAGCCCATGGTCTCAGCTATAACATACCCCAATTTGGGAGAAAACAGAGCACACATAAGATAGATAGTGCTCATAGATGAATGCCATGTAGATTCATGATGTGAACGAAATTCACCTTCCATAGACATAACACGCAAATGACGAAAATTCTGACATGTGGCCTTTAACTGAATTTTGTACTATGATGACCTCATTAAAATGAAACTTAGTGAAAAGTGATCTTGTAGAGAATTGCCTTATCTACAACATATCGACATTTCAAAGAGAATCGATGAATATTGAGAGAAATACACTACATTTTCCATAAATACAATGACGTCATAATATGCAATTTTGTATTTTTGACTTCCAAGGCCATTATGATGACGTAAAGATGTACTTAATGGCCAAATGAGATATGAAATCATACCTCCGACTCATACTCTATCTAAATATGAAAAAAAAATTGGCAATCCCTATTCATCCCAATGGACTTTTCATAGGCATGTTTTTGCCCATATATGCAATGTATTACAAAAATCGCGCGTACGGACGGTTATCTTGAACGGACGCTCATTCCGTTTTTAATAGTGATAAAGAGCTAAACATGGTATCAAATTTTCCGGAAAAATATGAGGAATATTCGGTCAAAAGCTTTTGCGGAGAAATTATTTTTCGTTCGGCCGTGACGAACGAAAACGTGCAAAAATGCGTGTTTTGCGTGATTTTTTATGAAATGCTTATAATGGCCTGAAACGTATGCAAAAAAAATTTAAGACGATTTTGAGCAATTTAAAATTTTACGCGCGCATTAACGCGCGCGCCTACGCGTACGCGCATTTTTGCGCGCATTTATTGACCTCAAATTGACCCGACGGATATTGATCTTAATCATGATAAATATGAATGAAAAATTACTTTCCGTTATGAAGATATGATCATAAGTTGATTTTCACAAAATGGCGCCTGGATGACGTCACGATGATTTTGAGTCTTTGAAAAGTCACACAGTTCTAAGTTAGACTAAGATCTATCATCATTGAAAGATTCATAACAATGGCTTTATTCAGTCTTGAGATATCCTGCGAACAAATTCGAGGAAGAATAATAATAAATAAATAATAAAAATCTTGACGAAATCAAAAGGTGATACGTTGACTTCGTTACGTATCACCTAATGATTCCTTCAAAATTTGCAATTTCAACTTTCGATCGAAAATTTTAACATGATCCCAACATCTGATTAAAAAACAAAGTCACCCTTTTTTATAGCCCATGGTCTCAGCTATAACATACCCCAATTTGGGAGAAAACAGAGCACACATAAGATAGATAGTGCTCATAGATGAATGCCATGTAGATTCATGATGTGAACGAAATTCACCTTCCATAGACATAACACGCAAATGACGAAAATTCTGACATGTGGCCTTTAACTGAATTTTGTACTATGATGACCTCATTAAAATGAAACTTAGTGAAAAGTGATCTTGTAGAGAATTGCCTTATCTACAACATATCGACATTTCAAAGAGAATCGATGAATATTGAGAGAAATACACTACATTTTCCATAAATACAATGACGTCATAATATGCAATTTTGTATTTTTGACTTCCAAGGCCATTATGATGACGTAAAGATGTACTTAATGGCCAAATGAGATATGAAATCATACCTCCGACTCATACTCTATCTAAATATGAAAAAAAAATTGGCAATCCCTATTCATCCCAATGGACTTTTCATAGGCATGTTTTTGCCCATATATGCAATGTATTACAAAAATCGCGCGTACGGACGGTTATCTTGAACGGACGCTCATTCCGTTTTTAATAGTGATAAAGAGCTAAACATGGTATCAAATTTTCCGGAAAAATATGAGGAATATTCGGTCAAAAGCTTTTGCGGAGAAATTATTTTTCGTTCGGCCGTGACGAACGAAAACGTGCAAAAATGCGTGTTTTGCGTGATTTTTTATGAAATGCTTATAATGGCCTGAAACGTATGCAAAAAAAATTTAAGACGATTTTGAGCAATTTAAAATTTTACGCGCGCATTAACGCGCGCGCCTACGCGTACGCGCATTTTTGCGCGCATTTATTGACCTCAAATTGACCCGACGGATATTGATCTTAATCATGATAAATATGAATGAAAAATTACTTTCCGTTATGAAGATATGATCATAAGTTGATTTTCACAAAATGGCGCCTGGATGACGTCACGATGATTTTGAGTCTTTGAAAAGTCACACAGTTCTAAGTTAGACTAAGATCTATCATCATTGAAAGATTCATAACAATGGCTTTATTCAGTCTTGAGATATCCTGCGAACAAATTCGAGGAAGAATAATAATAAATAAATAATAAAAATCTTGACGAAATCAAAAGGTGATACGTTGACTTCGTTACGTATCACCTAATGATTCCTTCAAAATTTGCAATTTCAACTTTCGATCGAAAATTTTAACATGATCCCAACATCTGATTAAAAAACAAAGTCACCCTTTTTTATAGCCCATGGTCTCAGCTATAACATACCCCAATTTGGGAGAAAACAGAGCACACATAAGATAGATAGTGCTCATAGATGAATGCCATGTAGATTCATGATGTGAACGAAATTCACCTTCCATAGACATAACACGCAAATGACGAAAATTCTGACATGTGGCCTTTAACTGAATTTTGTACTATGATGACCTCATTAAAATGAAACTTAGTGAAAAGTGATCTTGTAGAGAATTGCCTTATCTACAACATATCGACATTTCAAAGAGAATCGATGAATATTGAGAGAAATACACTACATTTTCCATAAATACAATGACGTCATAATATGCAATTTTGTATTTTTGACTTCCAAGGCCATTATGATGACGTAAAGATGTACTTAATGGCCAAATGAGATATGAAATCATACCTCCGACTCATACTCTATCTAAATATGAAAAAAAAATTGGCAATCCCTATTCATCCCAATGGACTTTTCATAGGCATGTTTTTGCCCATATATGCAATGTATTACAAAAATCGCGCGTACGGACGGTTATCTTGAACGGACGCTCATTCCGTTTTTAATAGTGATAAAGAGCTAAACATGGTATCAAATTTTCCGGAAAAATATGAGGAATATTCGGTCAAAAGCTTTTGCGGAGAAATTATTTTTCGTTCGGCCGTGACGAACGAAAACGTGCAAAAATGCGTGTTTTGCGTGATTTTTTATGAAATGCTTATAATGGCCTGAAACGTATGCAAAAAAAATTTAAGACGATTTTGAGCAATTTAAAATTTTACGCGCGCATTAACGCGCGCGCCTACGCGTACGCGCATTTTTGCGCGCATTTATTGACCTCAAATTGACCCGACGGATATTGATCTTAATCATGATAAATATGAATGAAAAATTACTTTCCGTTATGAAGATATGATCATAAGTTGATTTTCACAAAATGGCGCCTGGATGACGTCACGATGATTTTGAGTCTTTGAAAAGTCACACAGTTCTAAGTTAGACTAAGATCTATCATCATTGAAAGATTCATAACAATGGCTTTATTCAGTCTTGAGATATCCTGCGAACAAATTCGAGGAAGAATAATAATAAATAAATAATAAAAATCTTGACGAAATCAAAAGGTGATACGTTGACTTCGTTACGTATCACCTAATGATTCCTTCAAAATTTGCAATTTCAACTTTCGATCGAAAATTTTAACATGATCCCAACATCTGATTAAAAAACAAAGTCACCCTTTTTTATAGCCCATGGTCTCAGCTATAACATACCCCAATTTGGGAGAAAACAGAGCACACATAAGATAGATAGTGCTCATAGATGAATGCCATGTAGATTCATGATGTGAACGAAATTCACCTTCCATAGACATAACACGCAAATGACGAAAATTCTGACATGTGGCCTTTAACTGAATTTTGTACTATGATGACCTCATTAAAATGAAACTTAGTGAAAAGTGATCTTGTAGAGAATTGCCTTATCTACAACATATCGACATTTCAAAGAGAATCGATGAATATTGAGAGAAATACACTACATTTTCCATAAATACAATGACGTCATAATATGCAATTTTGTATTTTTGACTTCCAAGGCCATTATGATGACGTAAAGATGTACTTAATGGCCAAATGAGATATGAAATCATACCTCCGACTCATACTCTATCTAAATATGAAAAAAAAATTGGCAATCCCTATTCATCCCAATGGACTTTTCATAGGCATGTTTTTGCCCATATATGCAATGTATTACAAAAATCGCGCGTACGGACGGTTATCTTGAACGGACGCTCATTCCGTTTTTAATAGTGATAAAGAGCTAAACATGGTATCAAATTTTCCGGAAAAATATGAGGAATATTCGGTCAAAAGCTTTTGCGGAGAAATTATTTTTCGTTCGGCCGTGACGAACGAAAACGTGCAAAAATGCGTGTTTTGCGTGATTTTTTATGAAATGCTTATAATGGCCTGAAACGTATGCAAAAAAAATTTAAGACGATTTTGAGCAATTTAAAATTTTACGCGCGCATTAACGCGCGCGCCTACGCGTACGCGCATTTTTGCGCGCATTTATTGACCTCAAATTGACCCGACGGATATTGATCTTAATCATGATAAATATGAATGAAAAATTACTTTCCGTTATGAAGATATGATCATAAGTTGATTTTCACAAAATGGCGCCTGGATGACGTCACGATGATTTTGAGTCTTTGAAAAGTCACACAGTTCTAAGTTAGACTAAGATCTATCATCATTGAAAGATTCATAACAATGGCTTTATTCAGTCTTGAGATATCCTGCGAACAAATTCGAGGAAGAATAATAATAAATAAATAATAAAAATCTTGACGAAATCAAAAGGTGATACGTTGACTTCGTTACGTATCACCTAATGATTCCTTCAAAATTTGCAATTTCAACTTTCGATCGAAAATTTTAACATGATCCCAACATCTGATTAAAAAACAAAGTCACCCTTTTTTATAGCCCATGGTCTCAGCTATAACATACCCCAATTTGGGAGAAAACAGAGCACACATAAGATAGATAGTGCTCATAGATGAATGCCATGTAGATTCATGATGTGAACGAAATTCACCTTCCATAGACATAACACGCAAATGACGAAAATTCTGACATGTGGCCTTTAACTGAATTTTGTACTATGATGACCTCATTAAAATGAAACTTAGTGAAAAGTGATCTTGTAGAGAATTGCCTTATCTACAACATATCGACATTTCAAAGAGAATCGATGAATATTGAGAGAAATACACTACATTTTCCATAAATACAATGACGTCATAATATGCAATTTTGTATTTTTGACTTCCAAGGCCATTATGATGACGTAAAGATGTACTTAATGGCCAAATGAGATATGAAATCATACCTCCGACTCATACTCTATCTAAATATGAAAAAAAAATTGGCAATCCCTATTCATCCCAATGGACTTTTCATAGGCATGTTTTTGCCCATATATGCAATGTATTACAAAAATCGCGCGTACGGACGGTTATCTTGAACGGACGCTCATTCCGTTTTTAATAGTGATAAAGAGCTAAACATGGTATCAAATTTTCCGGAAAAATATGAGGAATATTCGGTCAAAAGCTTTTGCGGAGAAATTATTTTTCGTTCGGCCGTGACGAACGAAAACGTGCAAAAATGCGTGTTTTGCGTGATTTTTTATGAAATGCTTATAATGGCCTGAAACGTATGCAAAAAAAATTTAAGACGATTTTGAGCAATTTAAAATTTTACGCGCGCATTAACGCGCGCGCCTACGCGTACGCGCATTTTTGCGCGCATTTATTGACCTCAAATTGACCCGACGGATATTGATCTTAATCATGATAAATATGAATGAAAAATTACTTTCCGTTATGAAGATATGATCATAAGTTGATTTTCACAAAATGGCGCCTGGATGACGTCACGATGATTTTGAGTCTTTGAAAAGTCACACAGTTCTAAGTTAGACTAAGATCTATCATCATTGAAAGATTCATAACAATGGCTTTATTCAGTCTTGAGATATCCTGCGAACAAATTCGAGGAAGAATAATAATAAATAAATAATAAAAATCTTGACGAAATCAAAAGGTGATACGTTGACTTCGTTACGTATCACCTAATGATTCCTTCAAAATTTGCAATTTCAACTTTCGATCGAAAATTTTAACATGATCCCAACATCTGATTAAAAAACAAAGTCACCCTTTTTTATAGCCCATGGTCTCAGCTATAACATACCCCAATTTGGGAGAAAACAGAGCACACATAAGATAGATAGTGCTCATAGATGAATGCCATGTAGATTCATGATGTGAACGAAATTCACCTTCCATAGACATAACACGCAAATGACGAAAATTCTGACATGTGGCCTTTAACTGAATTTTGTACTATGATGACCTCATTAAAATGAAACTTAGTGAAAAGTGATCTTGTAGAGAATTGCCTTATCTACAACATATCGACATTTCAAAGAGAATCGATGAATATTGAGAGAAATACACTACATTTTCCATAAATACAATGACGTCATAATATGCAATTTTGTATTTTTGACTTCCAAGGCCATTATGATGACGTAAAGATGTACTTAATGGCCAAATGAGATATGAAATCATACCTCCGACTCATACTCTATCTAAATATGAAAAAAAAATTGGCAATCCCTATTCATCCCAATGGACTTTTCATAGGCATGTTTTTGCCCATATATGCAATGTATTACAAAAATCGCGCGTACGGACGGTTATCTTGAACGGACGCTCATTCCGTTTTTAATAGTGATAAAGAGCTAAACATGGTATCAAATTTTCCGGAAAAATATGAGGAATATTCGGTCAAAAGCTTTTGCGGAGAAATTATTTTTCGTTCGGCCGTGACGAACGAAAACGTGCAAAAATGCGTGTTTTGCGTGATTTTTTATGAAATGCTTATAATGGCCTGAAACGTATGCAAAAAAAATTTAAGACGATTTTGAGCAATTTAAAATTTTACGCGCGCATTAACGCGCGCGCCTACGCGTACGCGCATTTTTGCGCGCATTTATTGACCTCAAATTGACCCGACGGATATTGATCTTAATCATGATAAATATGAATGAAAAATTACTTTCCGTTATGAAGATATGATCATAAGTTGATTTTCACAAAATGGCGCCTGGATGACGTCACGATGATTTTGAGTCTTTGAAAAGTCACACAGTTCTAAGTTAGACTAAGATCTATCATCATTGAAAGATTCATAACAATGGCTTTATTCAGTCTTGAGATATCCTGCGAACAAATTCGAGGAAGAATAATAATAAATAAATAATAAAAATCTTGACGAAATCAAAAGGTGATACGTTGACTTCGTTACGTATCACCTAATGATTCCTTCAAAATTTGCAATTTCAACTTTCGATCGAAAATTTTAACATGATCCCAACATCTGATTAAAAAACAAAGTCACCCTTTTTTATAGCCCATGGTCTCAGCTATAACATACCCCAATTTGGGAGAAAACAGAGCACACATAAGATAGATAGTGCTCATAGATGAATGCCATGTAGATTCATGATGTGAACGAAATTCACCTTCCATAGACATAACACGCAAATGACGAAAATTCTGACATGTGGCCTTTAACTGAATTTTGTACTATGATGACCTCATTAAAATGAAACTTAGTGAAAAGTGATCTTGTAGAGAATTGCCTTATCTACAACATATCGACATTTCAAAGAGAATCGATGAATATTGAGAGAAATACACTACATTTTCCATAAATACAATGACGTCATAATATGCAATTTTGTATTTTTGACTTCCAAGGCCATTATGATGACGTAAAGATGTACTTAATGGCCAAATGAGATATGAAATCATACCTCCGACTCATACTCTATCTAAATATGAAAAAAAAATTGGCAATCCCTATTCATCCCAATGGACTTTTCATAGGCATGTTTTTGCCCATATATGCAATGTATTACAAAAATCGCGCGTACGGACGGTTATCTTGAACGGACGCTCATTCCGTTTTTAATAGTGATAAAGAGCTAAACATGGTATCAAATTTTCCGGAAAAATATGAGGAATATTCGGTCAAAAGCTTTTGCGGAGAAATTATTTTTCGTTCGGCCGTGACGAACGAAAACGTGCAAAAATGCGTGTTTTGCGTGATTTTTTATGAAATGCTTATAATGGCCTGAAACGTATGCAAAAAAAATTTAAGACGATTTTGAGCAATTTAAAATTTTACGCGCGCATTAACGCGCGCGCCTACGCGTACGCGCATTTTTGCGCGCATTTATTGACCTCAAATTGACCCGACGGATATTGATCTTAATCATGATAAATATGAATGAAAAATTACTTTCCGTTATGAAGATATGATCATAAGTTGATTTTCACAAAATGGCGCCTGGATGACGTCACGATGATTTTGAGTCTTTGAAAAGTCACACAGTTCTAAGTTAGACTAAGATCTATCATCATTGAAAGATTCATAACAATGGCTTTATTCAGTCTTGAGATATCCTGCGAACAAATTCGAGGAAGAATAATAATAAATAAATAATAAAAATCTTGACGAAATCAAAAGGTGATACGTTGACTTCGTTACGTATCACCTAATGATTCCTTCAAAATTTGCAATTTCAACTTTCGATCGAAAATTTTAACATGATCCCAACATCTGATTAAAAAACAAAGTCACCCTTTTTTATAGCCCATGGTCTCAGCTATAACATACCCCAATTTGGGAGAAAACAGAGCACACATAAGATAGATAGTGCTCATAGATGAATGCCATGTAGATTCATGATGTGAACGAAATTCACCTTCCATAGACATAACACGCAAATGACGAAAATTCTGACATGTGGCCTTTAACTGAATTTTGTACTATGATGACCTCATTAAAATGAAACTTAGTGAAAAGTGATCTTGTAGAGAATTGCCTTATCTACAACATATCGACATTTCAAAGAGAATCGATGAATATTGAGAGAAATACACTACATTTTCCATAAATACAATGACGTCATAATATGCAATTTTGTATTTTTGACTTCCAAGGCCATTATGATGACGTAAAGATGTACTTAATGGCCAAATGAGATATGAAATCATACCTCCGACTCATACTCTATCTAAATATGAAAAAAAAATTGGCAATCCCTATTCATCCCAATGGACTTTTCATAGGCATGTTTTTGCCCATATATGCAATGTATTACAAAAATCGCGCGTACGGACGGTTATCTTGAACGGACGCTCATTCCGTTTTTAATAGTGATAAAGAGCTAAACATGGTATCAAATTTTCCGGAAAAATATGAGGAATATTCGGTCAAAAGCTTTTGCGGAGAAATTATTTTTCGTTCGGCCGTGACGAACGAAAACGTGCAAAAATGCGTGTTTTGCGTGATTTTTTATGAAATGCTTATAATGGCCTGAAACGTATGCAAAAAAAATTTAAGACGATTTTGAGCAATTTAAAATTTTACGCGCGCATTAACGCGCGCGCCTACGCGTACGCGCATTTTTGCGCGCATTTATTGACCTCAAATTGACCCGACGGATATTGATCTTAATCATGATAAATATGAATGAAAAATTACTTTCCGTTATGAAGATATGATCATAAGTTGATTTTCACAAAATGGCGCCTGGATGACGTCACGATGATTTTGAGTCTTTGAAAAGTCACACAGTTCTAAGTTAGACTAAGATCTATCATCATTGAAAGATTCATAACAATGGCTTTATTCAGTCTTGAGATATCCTGCGAACAAATTCGAGGAAGAATAATAATAAATAAATAATAAAAATCTTGACGAAATCAAAAGGTGATACGTTGACTTCGTTACGTATCACCTAATGATTCCTTCAAAATTTGCAATTTCAACTTTCGATCGAAAATTTTAACATGATCCCAACATCTGATTAAAAAACAAAGTCACCCTTTTTTATAGCCCATGGTCTCAGCTATAACATACCCCAATTTGGGAGAAAACAGAGCACACATAAGATAGATAGTGCTCATAGATGAATGCCATGTAGATTCATGATGTGAACGAAATTCACCTTCCATAGACATAACACGCAAATGACGAAAATTCTGACATGTGGCCTTTAACTGAATTTTGTACTATGATGACCTCATTAAAATGAAACTTAGTGAAAAGTGATCTTGTAGAGAATTGCCTTATCTACAACATATCGACATTTCAAAGAGAATCGATGAATATTGAGAGAAATACACTACATTTTCCATAAATACAATGACGTCATAATATGCAATTTTGTATTTTTGACTTCCAAGGCCATTATGATGACGTAAAGATGTACTTAATGGCCAAATGAGATATGAAATCATACCTCCGACTCATACTCTATCTAAATATGAAAAAAAAATTGGCAATCCCTATTCATCCCAATGGACTTTTCATAGGCATGTTTTTGCCCATATATGCAATGTATTACAAAAATCGCGCGTACGGACGGTTATCTTGAACGGACGCTCATTCCGTTTTTAATAGTGATAAAGAGCTAAACATGGTATCAAATTTTCCGGAAAAATATGAGGAATATTCGGTCAAAAGCTTTTGCGGAGAAATTATTTTTCGTTCGGCCGTGACGAACGAAAACGTGCAAAAATGCGTGTTTTGCGTGATTTTTTATGAAATGCTTATAATGGCCTGAAACGTATGCAAAAAAAATTTAAGACGATTTTGAGCAATTTAAAATTTTACGCGCGCATTAACGCGCGCGCCTACGCGTACGCGCATTTTTGCGCGCATTTATTGACCTCAAATTGACCCGACGGATATTGATCTTAATCATGATAAATATGAATGAAAAATTACTTTCCGTTATGAAGATATGATCATAAGTTGATTTTCACAAAATGGCGCCTGGATGACGTCACGATGATTTTGAGTCTTTGAAAAGTCACACAGTTCTAAGTTAGACTAAGATCTATCATCATTGAAAGATTCATAACAATGGCTTTATTCAGTCTTGAGATATCCTGCGAACAAATTCGAGGAAGAATAATAATAAATAAATAATAAAAATCTTGACGAAATCAAAAGGTGATACGTTGACTTCGTTACGTATCACCTAATGATTCCTTCAAAATTTGCAATTTCAACTTTCGATCGAAAATTTTAACATGATCCCAACATCTGATTAAAAAACAAAGTCACCCTTTTTTATAGCCCATGGTCTCAGCTATAACATACCCCAATTTGGGAGAAAACAGAGCACACATAAGATAGATAGTGCTCATAGATGAATGCCATGTAGATTCATGATGTGAACGAAATTCACCTTCCATAGACATAACACGCAAATGACGAAAATTCTGACATGTGGCCTTTAACTGAATTTTGTACTATGATGACCTCATTAAAATGAAACTTAGTGAAAAGTGATCTTGTAGAGAATTGCCTTATCTACAACATATCGACATTTCAAAGAGAATCGATGAATATTGAGAGAAATACACTACATTTTCCATAAATACAATGACGTCATAATATGCAATTTTGTATTTTTGACTTCCAAGGCCATTATGATGACGTAAAGATGTACTTAATGGCCAAATGAGATATGAAATCATACCTCCGACTCATACTCTATCTAAATATGAAAAAAAAATTGGCAATCCCTATTCATCCCAATGGACTTTTCATAGGCATGTTTTTGCCCATATATGCAATGTATTACAAAAATCGCGCGTACGGACGGTTATCTTGAACGGACGCTCATTCCGTTTTTAATAGTGATAAAGAGCTAAACATGGTATCAAATTTTCCGGAAAAATATGAGGAATATTCGGTCAAAAGCTTTTGCGGAGAAATTATTTTTCGTTCGGCCGTGACGAACGAAAACGTGCAAAAATGCGTGTTTTGCGTGATTTTTTATGAAATGCTTATAATGGCCTGAAACGTATGCAAAAAAAATTTAAGACGATTTTGAGCAATTTAAAATTTTACGCGCGCATTAACGCGCGCGCCTACGCGTACGCGCATTTTTGCGCGCATTTATTGACCTCAAATTGACCCGACGGATATTGATCTTAATCATGATAAATATGAATGAAAAATTACTTTCCGTTATGAAGATATGATCATAAGTTGATTTTCACAAAATGGCGCCTGGATGACGTCACGATGATTTTGAGTCTTTGAAAAGTCACACAGTTCTAAGTTAGACTAAGATCTATCATCATTGAAAGATTCATAACAATGGCTTTATTCAGTCTTGAGATATCCTGCGAACAAATTCGAGGAAGAATAATAATAAATAAATAATAAAAATCTTGACGAAATCAAAAGGTGATACGTTGACTTCGTTACGTATCACCTAATGATTCCTTCAAAATTTGCAATTTCAACTTTCGATCGAAAATTTTAACATGATCCCAACATCTGATTAAAAAACAAAGTCACCCTTTTTTATAGCCCATGGTCTCAGCTATAACATACCCCAATTTGGGAGAAAACAGAGCACACATAAGATAGATAGTGCTCATAGATGAATGCCATGTAGATTCATGATGTGAACGAAATTCACCTTCCATAGACATAACACGCAAATGACGAAAATTCTGACATGTGGCCTTTAACTGAATTTTGTACTATGATGACCTCATTAAAATGAAACTTAGTGAAAAGTGATCTTGTAGAGAATTGCCTTATCTACAACATATCGACATTTCAAAGAGAATCGATGAATATTGAGAGAAATACACTACATTTTCCATAAATACAATGACGTCATAATATGCAATTTTGTATTTTTGACTTCCAAGGCCATTATGATGACGTAAAGATGTACTTAATGGCCAAATGAGATATGAAATCATACCTCCGACTCATACTCTATCTAAATATGAAAAAAAAAATTGGCAATCCCTATTCATCCCAATGGACTTTTCATAGGCATGTTTTTGCCCATATATGCAATGTATTACAAAAATCGCGCGTACGGACGGTTATCTTGAACGGACGCTCATTCCGTTTTTAATAGTGATAAAGAGCTAAACATGGTATCAAATTTTCCGGAAAAATATGAGGAATATTCGGTCAAAAGCTTTTGCGGAGAAATTATTTTTCGTTCGGCCGTGACGAACGAAAACGTGCAAAAATGCGTGTTTTGCGTGATTTTTTATGAAATGCTTATAATGGCCTGAAACGTATGCAAAAAAAATTTAAGACGATTTTGAGCAATTTAAAATTTTACGCGCGCATTAACGCGCGCGCCTACGCGTACGCGCATTTTTGCGCGCATTTATTGACCTCAAATTGACCCGACGGATATTGATCTTAATCATGATAAATATGAATGAAAAATTACTTTCCGTTATGAAGATATGATCATAAGTTGATTTTCACAAAATGGCGCCTGGATGACGTCACGATGATTTTGAGTCTTTGAAAAGTCACACAGTTCTAAGTTAGACTAAGATCTATCATCATTGAAAGATTCATAACAATGGCTTTATTCAGTCTTGAGATATCCTGCGAACAAATTCGAGGAAGAATAATAATAAATAAATAATAAAAATCTTGACGAAATCAAAAGGTGATACGTTGACTTCGTTACGTATCACCTAATGATTCCTTCAAAATTTGCAATTTCAACTTTCGATCGAAAATTTTAACATGATCCCAACATCTGATTAAAAAACAAAGTCACCCTTTTTTATAGCCCATGGTCTCAGCTATAACATACCCCAATTTGGGAGAAAACAGAGCACACATAAGATAGATAGTGCTCATAGATGAATGCCATGTAGATTCATGATGTGAACGAAATTCACCTTCCATAGACATAACACGCAAATGACGAAAATTCTGACATGTGGCCTTTAACTGAATTTTGTACTATGATGACCTCATTAAAATGAAACTTAGTGAAAAGTGATCTTGTAGAGAATTGCCTTATCTACAACATATCGACATTTCAAAGAGAATCGATGAATATTGAGAGAAATACACTACATTTTCCATAAATACAATGACGTCATAATATGCAATTTTGTATTTTTGACTTCCAAGGCCATTATGATGACGTAAAGATGTACTTAATGGCCAAATGAGATATGAAATCATACCTCCGACTCATACTCTATCTAAATATGAAAAAAAAATTGGCAATCCCTATTCATCCCAATGGACTTTTCATAGGCATGTTTTTGCCCATATATGCAATGTATTACAAAAATCGCGCGTACGGACGGTTATCTTGAACGGACGCTCATTCCGTTTTTAATAGTGATAAAGAGCTAAACATGGTATCAAATTTTCCGGAAAAATATGAGGAATATTCGGTCAAAAGCTTTTGCGGAGAAATTATTTTTCGTTCGGCCGTGACGAACGAAAACGTGCAAAAATGCGTGTTTTGCGTGATTTTTTATGAAATGCTTATAATGGCCTGAAACGTATGCAAAAAAAATTTAAGACGATTTTGAGCAATTTAAAATTTTACGCGCGCATTAACGCGCGCGCCTACGCGTACGCGCATTTTTGCGCGCATTTATTGACCTCAAATTGACCCGACGGATATTGATCTTAATCATGATAAATATGAATGAAAAATTACTTTCCGTTATGAAGATATGATCATAAGTTGATTTTCACAAAATGGCGCCTGGATGACGTCACGATGATTTTGAGTCTTTGAAAAGTCACACAGTTCTAAGTTAGACTAAGATCTATCATCATTGAAAGATTCATAACAATGGCTTTATTCAGTCTTGAGATATCCTGCGAACAAATTCGAGGAAGAATAATAATAAATAAATAATAAAAATCTTGACGAAATCAAAAGGTGATACGTTGACTTCGTTACGTATCACCTAATGATTCCTTCAAAATTTGCAATTTCAACTTTCGATCGAAAATTTTAACATGATCCCAACATCTGATTAAAAAACAAAGTCACCCTTTTTTATAGCCCATGGTCTCAGCTATAACATACCCCAATTTGGGAGAAAACAGAGCACACATAAGATAGATAGTGCTCATAGATGAATGCCATGTAGATTCATGATGTGAACGAAATTCACCTTCCATAGACATAACACGCAAATGACGAAAATTCTGACATGTGGCCTTTAACTGAATTTTGTACTATGATGACCTCATTAAAATGAAACTTAGTGAAAAGTGATCTTGTAGAGAATTGCCTTATCTACAACATATCGACATTTCAAAGAGAATCGATGAATATTGAGAGAAATACACTACATTTTCCATAAATACAATGACGTCATAATATGCAATTTTGTATTTTTGACTTCCAAGGCCATTATGATGACGTAAAGATGTACTTAATGGCCAAATGAGATATGAAATCATACCTCCGACTCATACTCTATCTAAATATGAAAAAAAAATTGGCAATCCCTATTCATCCCAATGGACTTTTCATAGGCATGTTTTTGCCCATATATGCAATGTATTACAAAAATCGCGCGTACGGACGGTTATCTTGAACGGACGCTCATTCCGTTTTTAATAGTGATAAAGAGCTAAACATGGTATCAAATTTTCCGGAAAAATATGAGGAATATTCGGTCAAAAGCTTTTGCGGAGAAATTATTTTTCGTTCGGCCGTGACGAACGAAAACGTGCAAAAATGCGTGTTTTGCGTGATTTTTTATGAAATGCTTATAATGGCCTGAAACGTATGCAAAAAAAATTTAAGACGATTTTGAGCAATTTAAAATTTTACGCGCGCATTAACGCGCGCGCCTACGCGTACGCGCATTTTTGCGCGCATTTATTGACCTCAAATTGACCCGACGGATATTGATCTTAATCATGATAAATATGAATGAAAAATTACTTTCCGTTATGAAGATATGATCATAAGTTGATTTTCACAAAATGGCGCCTGGATGACGTCACGATGATTTTGAGTCTTTGAAAAGTCACACAGTTCTAAGTTAGACTAAGATCTATCATCATTGAAAGATTCATAACAATGGCTTTATTCAGTCTTGAGATATCCTGCGAACAAATTCGAGGAAGAATAATAATAAATAAATAATAAAAATCTTGACGAAATCAAAAGGTGATACGTTGACTTCGTTACGTATCACCTAATGATTCCTTCAAAATTTGCAATTTCAACTTTCGATCGAAAATTTTAACATGATCCCAACATCTGATTAAAAAACAAAGTCACCCTTTTTTATAGCCCATGGTCTCAGCTATAACATACCCCAATTTGGGAGAAAACAGAGCACACATAAGATAGATAGTGCTCATAGATGAATGCCATGTAGATTCATGATGTGAACGAAATTCACCTTCCATAGACATAACACGCAAATGACGAAAATTCTGACATGTGGCCTTTAACTGAATTTTGTACTATGATGACCTCATTAAAATGAAACTTAGTGAAAAGTGATCTTGTAGAGAATTGCCTTATCTACAACATATCGACATTTCAAAGAGAATCGATGAATATTGAGAGAAATACACTACATTTTCCATAAATACAATGACGTCATAATATGCAATTTTGTATTTTTGACTTCCAAGGCCATTATGATGACGTAAAGATGTACTTAATGGCCAAATGAGATATGAAATCATACCTCCGACTCATACTCTATCTAAATATGAAAAAAAAATTGGCAATCCCTATTCATCCCAATGGACTTTTCATAGGCATGTTTTTGCCCATATATGCAATGTATTACAAAAATCGCGCGTACGGACGGTTATCTTGAACGGACGCTCATTCCGTTTTTAATAGTGATAAAGAGCTAAACATGGTATCAAATTTTCCGGAAAAATATGAGGAATATTCGGTCAAAAGCTTTTGCGGAGAAATTATTTTTCGTTCGGCCGTGACGAACGAAAACGTGCAAAAATGCGTGTTTTGCGTGATTTTTTATGAAATGCTTATAATGGCCTGAAACGTATGCAAAAAAAATTTAAGACGATTTTGAGCAATTTAAAATTTTACGCGCGCATTAACGCGCGCGCCTACGCGTACGCGCATTTTTGCGCGCATTTATTGACCTCAAATTGACCCGACGGATATTGATCTTAATCATGATAAATATGAATGAAAATTACTTTCCGTTATGAAGATATGATCATAAGTTGATTTTCACAAAATGGCGCCTGGATGACGTCACGATGATTTTGAGTCTTTGAAAAGTCACACAGTTCTAAGTTAGACTAAGATCTATCATCATTGAAAGATTCATAACAATGGCTTTATTCAGTCTTGAGATATCCTGCGAACAAATTCGAGGAAGAATAATAATAAATAAATAATAAAAATCTTGACGAAATCAAAAGGTGATACGTTGACTTCGTTACGTATCACCTAATGATTCCTTCAAAATTTGCAATTTCAACTTTCGATCGAAAATTTTAACATGATCCCAACATCTGATTAAAAAACAAAGTCACCCTTTTTTATAGCCCATGGTCTCAGCTATAACATACCCCAATTTGGGAGAAAACAGAGCACACATAAGATAGATAGTGCTCATAGATGAATGCCATGTAGATTCATGATGTGAACGAAATTCACCTTCCATAGACATAACACGCAAATGACGAAAATTCTGACATGTGGCCTTTAACTGAATTTTGTACTATGATGACCTCATTAAAATGAAACTTAGTGAAAAGTGATCTTGTAGAGAATTGCCTTATCTACAACATATCGACATTTCAAAGAGAATCGATGAATATTGAGAGAAATACACTACATTTTCCATAAATACAATGACGTCATAATATGCAATTTTGTATTTTTGACTTCCAAGGCCATTATGATGACGTAAAGATGTACTTAATGGCCAAATGAGATATGAAATCATACCTCCGACTCATACTCTATCTAAATATGAAAAAAAAATTGGCAATCCCTATTCATCCCAATGGACTTTTCATAGGCATGTTTTTGCCCATATATGCAATGTATTACAAAAATCGCGCGTACGGACGGTTATCTTGAACGGACGCTCATTCCGTTTTTAATAGTGATAAAGAGCTAAACATGGTATCAAATTTTCCGGAAAAATATGAGGAATATTCGGTCAAAAGCTTTTGCGGAGAAATTATTTTTCGTTCGGCCGTGACGAACGAAAACGTGCAAAAATGCGTGTTTTGCGTGATTTTTTATGAAATGCTTATAATGGCCTGAAACGTATGCAAAAAAAATTTAAGACGATTTTGAGCAATTTAAAATTTTACGCGCGCATTAACGCGCGCGCCTACGCGTACGCGCATTTTTGCGCGCATTTATTGACCTCAAATTGACCCGACGGATATTGATCTTAATCATGATAAATATGAATGAAAAATTACTTTCCGTTATGAAGATATGATCATAAGTTGATTTTCACAAAATGGCGCCTGGATGACGTCACGATGATTTTGAGTCTTTGAAAAGTCACACAGTTCTAAGTTAGACTAAGATCTATCATCATTGAAAGATTCATAACAATGGCTTTATTCAGTCTTGAGATATCCTGCGAACAAATTCGAGGAAGAATAATAATAAATAAATAATAAAAATCTTGACGAAATCAAAAGGTGATACGTTGACTTCGTTACGTATCACCTAATGATTCCTTCAAAATTTGCAATTTCAACTTTCGATCGAAAATTTTAACATGATCCCAACATCTGATTAAAAAACAAAGTCACCCTTTTTTATAGCCCATGGTCTCAGCTATAACATACCCCAATTTGGGAGAAAACAGAGCACACATAAGATAGATAGTGCTCATAGATGAATGCCATGTAGATTCATGATGTGAACGAAATTCACCTTCCATAGACATAACACGCAAATGACGAAAATTCTGACATGTGGCCTTTAACTGAATTTTGTACTATGATGACCTCATTAAAATGAAACTTAGTGAAAAGTGATCTTGTAGAGAATTGCCTTATCTACAACATATCGACATTTCAAAGAGAATCGATGAATATTGAGAGAAATACACTACATTTTCCATAAATACAATGACGTCATAATATGCAATTTTGTATTTTTGACTTCCAAGGCCATTATGATGACGTAAAGATGTACTTAATGGCCAAATGAGATATGAAATCATACCTCCGACTCATACTCTATCTAAATATGAAAAAAAAATTGGCAATCCCTATTCATCCCAATGGACTTTTCATAGGCATGTTTTTGCCCATATATGCAATGTATTACAAAAATCGCGCGTACGGACGGTTATCTTGAACGGACGCTCATTCCGTTTTTAATAGTGATAAAGAGCTAAACATGGTATCAAATTTTCCGGAAAAATATGAGGAATATTCGGTCAAAAGCTTTTGCGGAGAAATTATTTTTCGTTCGGCCGTGACGAACGAAAACGTGCAAAAATGCGTGTTTTGCGTGATTTTTTATGAAATGCTTATAATGGCCTGAAACGTATGCAAAAAAAATTTAAGACGATTTTGAGCAATTTAAAATTTTACGCGCGCATTAACGCGCGCGCCTACGCGTACGCGCATTTTTGCGCGCATTTATTGACCTCAAATTGACCCGACGGATATTGATCTTAATCATGATAAATATGAATGAAAAATTACTTTCCGTTATGAAGATATGATCATAAGTTGATTTTCACAAAATGGCGCCTGGATGACGTCACGATGATTTTGAGTCTTTGAAAAGTCACACAGTTCTAAGTTAGACTAAGATCTATCATCATTGAAAGATTCATAACAATGGCTTTATTCAGTCTTGAGATATCCTGCGAACAAATTCGAGGAAGAATAATAATAAATAAATAATAAAAATCTTGACGAAATCAAAAGGTGATACGTTGACTTCGTTACGTATCACCTAATGATTCCTTCAAAATTTGCAATTTCAACTTTCGATCGAAAATTTTAACATGATCCCAACATCTGATTAAAAAACAAAGTCACCCTTTTTTATAGCCCATGGTCTCAGCTATAACATACCCCAATTTGGGAGAAAACAGAGCACACATAAGATAGATAGTGCTCATAGATGAATGCCATGTAGATTCATGATGTGAACGAAATTCACCTTCCATAGACATAACACGCAAATGACGAAAATTCTGACATGTGGCCTTTAACTGAATTTTGTACTATGATGACCTCATTAAAATGAAACTTAGTGAAAAGTGATCTTGTAGAGAATTGCCTTATCTACAACATATCGACATTTCAAAGAGAATCGATGAATATTGAGAGAAATACACTACATTTTCCATAAATACAATGACGTCATAATATGCAATTTTGTATTTTTGACTTCCAAGGCCATTATGATGACGTAAAGATGTACTTAATGGCCAAATGAGATATGAAATCATACCTCCGACTCATACTCTATCTAAATATGAAAAAAAAATTGGCAATCCCTATTCATCCCAATGGACTTTTCATAGGCATGTTTTTGCCCATATATGCAATGTATTACAAAAATCGCGCGTACGGACGGTTATCTTGAACGGACGCTCATTCCGTTTTTAATAGTGATAAAGAGCTAAACATGGTATCAAATTTTCCGGAAAAATATGAGGAATATTCGGTCAAAAGCTTTTGCGGAGAAATTATTTTTCGTTCGGCCGTGACGAACGAAAACGTGCAAAAATGCGTGTTTTGCGTGATTTTTTATGAAATGCTTATAATGGCCTGAAACGTATGCAAAAAAAATTTAAGACGATTTTGAGCAATTTAAAATTTTACGCGCGCATTAACGCGCGCGCCTACGCGTACGCGCATTTTTGCGCGCATTTATTGACCTCAAATTGACCCGACGGATATTGATCTTAATCATGATAAATATGAATGAAAAATTACTTTCCGTTATGAAGATATGATCATAAGTTGATTTTCACAAAATGGCGCCTGGATGACGTCACGATGATTTTGAGTCTTTGAAAAGTCACACAGTTCTAAGTTAGACTAAGATCTATCATCATTGAAAGATTCATAACAATGGCTTTATTCAGTCTTGAGATATCCTGCGAACAAATTCGAGGAAGAATAATAATAAATAAATAATAAAAATCTTGACGAAATCAAAAGGTGATACGTTGACTTCGTTACGTATCACCTAATGATTCCTTCAAAATTTGCAATTTCAACTTTCGATCGAAAATTTTAACATGATCCCAACATCTGATTAAAAAACAAAGTCACCCTTTTTTATAGCCCATGGTCTCAGCTATAACATACCCCAATTTGGGAGAAAACAGAGCACACATAAGATAGATAGTGCTCATAGATGAATGCCATGTAGATTCATGATGTGAACGAAATTCACCTTCCATAGACATAACACGCAAATGACGAAAATTCTGACATGTGGCCTTTAACTGAATTTTGTACTATGATGACCTCATTAAAATGAAACTTAGTGAAAAGTGATCTTGTAGAGAATTGCCTTATCTACAACATATCGACATTTCAAAGAGAATCGATGAATATTGAGAGAAATACACTACATTTTCCATAAATACAATGACGTCATAATATGCAATTTTGTATTTTTGACTTCCAAGGCCATTATGATGACGTAAAGATGTACTTAATGGCCAAATGAGATATGAAATCATACCTCCGACTCATACTCTATCTAAATATGAAAAAAAAATTGGCAATCCCTATTCATCCCAATGGACTTTTCATAGGCATGTTTTTGCCCATATATGCAATGTATTACAAAAATCGCGCGTACGGACGGTTATCTTGAACGGACGCTCATTCCGTTTTTAATAGTGATAAAGAGCTAAACATGGTATCAAATTTTCCGGAAAAATATGAGGAATATTCGGTCAAAAGCTTTTGCGGAGAAATTATTTTTCGTTCGGCCGTGACGAACGAAAACGTGCAAAAATGCGTGTTTTGCGTGATTTTTTATGAAATGCTTATAATGGCCTGAAACGTATGCAAAAAAAATTTAAGACGATTTTGAGCAATTTAAAATTTTACGCGCGCATTAACGCGCGCGCCTACGCGTACGCGCATTTTTGCGCGCATTTATTGACCTCAAATTGACCCGACGGATATTGATCTTAATCATGATAAATATGAATGAAAAATTACTTTCCGTTATGAAGATATGATCATAAGTTGATTTTCACAAAATGGCGCCTGGATGACGTCACGATGATTTTGAGTCTTTGAAAAGTCACACAGTTCTAAGTTAGACTAAGATCTATCATCATTGAAAGATTCATAACAATGGCTTTATTCAGTCTTGAGATATCCTGCGAACAAATTCGAGGAAGAATAATAATAAATAAATAATAAAAATCTTGACGAAATCAAAAGGTGATACGTTGACTTCGTTACGTATCACCTAATGATTCCTTCAAAATTTGCAATTTCAACTTTCGATCGAAAATTTTAACATGATCCCAACATCTGATTAAAAAACAAAGTCACCCTTTTTTATAGCCCATGGTCTCAGCTATAACATACCCCAATTTGGGAGAAAACAGAGCACACATAAGATAGATAGTGCTCATAGATGAATGCCATGTAGATTCATGATGTGAACGAAATTCACCTTCCATAGACATAACACGCAAATGACGAAAATTCTGACATGTGGCCTTTAACTGAATTTTGTACTATGATGACCTCATTAAAATGAAACTTAGTGAAAAGTGATCTTGTAGAGAATTGCCTTATCTACAACATATCGACATTTCAAAGAGAATCGATGAATATTGAGAGAAATACACTACATTTTCCATAAATACAATGACGTCATAATATGCAATTTTGTATTTTTGACTTCCAAGGCCATTATGATGACGTAAAGATGTACTTAATGGCCAAATGAGATATGAAATCATACCTCCGACTCATACTCTATCTAAATATGAAAAAAAAATTGGCAATCCCTATTCATCCCAATGGACTTTTCATAGGCATGTTTTTGCCCATATATGCAATGTATTACAAAAATCGCGCGTACGGACGGTTATCTTGAACGGACGCTCATTCCGTTTTTAATAGTGATAAAGAGCTAAACATGGTATCAAATTTTCCGGAAAAATATGAGGAATATTCGGTCAAAAGCTTTTGCGGAGAAATTATTTTTCGTTCGGCCGTGACGAACGAAAACGTGCAAAAATGCGTGTTTTGCGTGATTTTTTATGAAATGCTTATAATGGCCTGAAACGTATGCAAAAAAAATTTAAGACGATTTTGAGCAATTTAAAATTTTACGCGCGCATTAACGCGCGCGCCTACGCGTACGCGCATTTTTGCGCGCATTTATTGACCTCAAATTGACCCGACGGATATTGATCTTAATCATGATAAATATGAATGAAAATTACTTTCCGTTATGAAGATATGATCATAAGTTGATTTTCACAAAATGGCGCCTGGATGACGTCACGATGATTTTGAGTCTTTGAAAAGTCACACAGTTCTAAGTTAGACTAAGATCTATCATCATTGAAAGATTCATAACAATGGCTTTATTCAGTCTTGAGATATCCTGCGAACAAATTCGAGGAAGAATAATAATAAATAAATAATAAAAATCTTGACGAAATCAAAAGGTGATACGTTGACTTCGTTACGTATCACCTAATGATTCCTTCAAAATTTGCAATTTCAACTTTCGATCGAAAATTTTAACATGATCCCAACATCTGATTAAAAAACAAAGTCACCCTTTTTTATAGCCCATGGTCTCAGCTATAACATACCCCAATTTGGGAGAAAACAGAGCACACATAAGATAGATAGTGCTCATAGATGAATGCCATGTAGATTCATGATGTGAACGAAATTCACCTTCCATAGACATAACACGCAAATGACGAAAATTCTGACATGTGGCCTTTAACTGAATTTTGTACTATGATGACCTCATTAAAATGAAACTTAGTGAAAAGTGATCTTGTAGAGAATTGCCTTATCTACAACATATCGACATTTCAAAGAGAATCGATGAATATTGAGAGAAATACACTACATTTTCCATAAATACAATGACGTCATAATATGCAATTTTGTATTTTTGACTTCCAAGGCCATTATGATGACGTAAAGATGTACTTAATGGCCAAATGAGATATGAAATCATACCTCCGACTCATACTCTATCTAAATATGAAAAAAAAATTGGCAATCCCTATTCATCCCAATGGACTTTTCATAGGCATGTTTTTGCCCATATATGCAATGTATTACAAAAATCGCGCGTACGGACGGTTATCTTGAACGGACGCTCATTCCGTTTTTAATAGTGATAAAGAGCTAAACATGGTATCAAATTTTCCGGAAAAATATGAGGAATATTCGGTCAAAAGCTTTTGCGGAGAAATTATTTTTCGTTCGGCCGTGACGAACGAAAACGTGCAAAAATGCGTGTTTTGCGTGATTTTTTATGAAATGCTTATAATGGCCTGAAACGTATGCAAAAAAAATTTAAGACGATTTTGAGCAATTTAAAATTTTACGCGCGCATTAACGCGCGCGCCTACGCGTACGCGCATTTTTGCGCGCATTTATTGACCTCAAATTGACCCGACGGATATTGATCTTAATCATGATAAATATGAATGAAAAATTACTTTCCGTTATGAAGATATGATCATAAGTTGATTTTCACAAAATGGCGCCTGGATGACGTCACGATGATTTTGAGTCTTTGAAAAGTCACACAGTTCTAAGTTAGACTAAGATCTATCATCATTGAAAGATTCATAACAATGGCTTTATTCAGTCTTGAGATATCCTGCGAACAAATTCGAGGAAGAATAATAATAAATAAATAATAAAAATCTTGACGAAATCAAAAGGTGATACGTTGACTTCGTTACGTATCACCTAACTAGACTTTAATTCGTCACTTAGACGAATTAGGTGATACGTATGATAATGGTTTACATAACGAATAATGCATTACACGATATATTATTTTATAAAATGCTTCTCCCATTTATATGCTTCTCCCATTATGATCTATCCATATGTCAAGATTAAATTGTGTCTCCTTGATCATCATGGATCTAGGGAAGATAGATTGAAACAAGATATGACCTTTAATCCTGTGCAGTAACCAGTTACACATTTGACTCTAATTTACATCATGAAGAACACCTTTTGACGATTTTGTCTCATTCGGAGGAATGAAAATGTAATTGATAAATGATTATCATCATTATGATAATGATTATCATGATGATTATGATCATGATCATGATCGAGAGCGCGATCCTGACATCTTATTGAAAAAAATAAGGATTGATTTAGATAGCATATAGTCTAAGCAACAACATACTCAAAATCAACAAAATCCAAGCAGAACTAACGGCGATATTGCTCGCCAAGGACAGGAATGTAGAATCCAGGTTTGAGAAAAAGTCATCTCCCATAGGGATTACACGCAAAAAGTAATGGATTAAGTGATAATAGGGTAATAATAAAGTAAAAAGGGTTGTTTATGACATTATTTGCGATTCTACGTGTTTAAATAATCAAAGGA
The DNA here is from genome assembly GCF_000002235.5 of Strongylocentrotus purpuratus. Taxonomy (NCBI): domain Eukaryota; kingdom Metazoa; phylum Echinodermata; class Echinoidea; order Camarodonta; family Strongylocentrotidae; genus Strongylocentrotus; species Strongylocentrotus purpuratus. The sequence goes on along the minus strand of NW_022145062.1, from coordinate 5,004 downwards.
GATGGTACAGTGAAAGGTCAAAAGGAAAAAAAAGTGAAGAAAAAAATTGTTGGAGACACCCGGACTCGAACCAGGGATCTCGAGGTTGGAAGTCAAGTGCGTTACTGATATATCAAAACATCTCCCATAGCGATAACACGTAAACGGGAAATGGAATACTGAAGTCCTACTTTGCAAGTGAAATATGAGCATGATCCCGGCATATGATCGAAAAATAAAGTGCACACTGGAGATAGCCTTTTGTCTCAGCTACAACATATCCGAAGCTCAGCATAAACAAAGCTAAAACAACGGAGATATTGCTCGTGAAAGAGGGAAATGTAGAATCCAGTTTTGAGAAATAGTCATGTGCCATAGACAATACACGCAAAATGTGAAAAATTGACATGCCTCCTTTAATCGCAAAAAAAGACATGATACCTTTGTCAAATGGAAAATTGTGGGCACTGCATTTGTAGAAAATGTTCTGAGCTAGAACATATTAAAATTTGAAAGGAAATCAATAAATATTTATAGAGATACAATCAATTTTCTACAAATATGCTGACGTCATAATATGCAAATTGAAATTTTGAGTTTGAAGGCCATTATGATGACGTCATGAGTTAATTGAGGATCAAATGAGACATGAAATCATATCTCCGACTCATAATCTATCCAAATATGAAAAAATATTAGGAGTTTCTATCTATTCTAAAGAGTGACAATGAATTTGATATAGGCATGTTTTTGCCCATGTATTGTGGATAAAGATAACGCAGGCCCGCGCGCGCTGTCAACTTTGACGGACGCTCATTGCGTTATAAAAAGGTGAACAAGTTATCAAAATGCTTTGAAAAACGTGCCAAATATGAAAACTGACAAAATTGGCGATTCTATGTTGCAAAATGCTAGTACACGCAAAAAACGCGCGCGCATGCGCGTGAGCGCAATTTTTTATCAAATCCTCTATATGGCCTGAAACGTATGCAAAAAAAATTTGGGATGATTTAGAGCATTTTAAAATTTTGCGCGCGCGTAAACGCGCGGACGAGCGCGCACGCGCGCATTTGCGCACGTTTATTGACCTGAAACTGACCGGAAGGATATTGATCTTCATCGTGATAATTATGAATGAGAAATGCTTTTCCGTTATGAAGATATGATCATAAGTTGATTTTCACAAAATGGCGCCTGGATGACGTCACGATGACTTTGAGTTTTTGAAAAGTCACGCAGTTCTAAGTTAGGCTAAGATCTATCATCATGGCAAGTTTTATGATAATGGCTTTAGCCATTCTTGAGATATCCTGCGAACAAAATTGAGGAAGAATAATAATAATTTCTTCTATACAGACACAAAATAAATACTAGACTTTAATTCGTCACTTTGACGAATTAGGTGATACGTATGCTAATGGTTTACATAATAAAGAATGCATTACACGATATCATATTATTTCATGAAATGCTTCATCCATTAAGATCTATCCATATGTCAAGTTTAAATTGTGTCCCCTTGATCATTATGGATCTAGGGAAGATAGATTGAAAAAATATGACCATTGACCCTGCGCAGTAACCAGTTACACCTTTGACTCTAATTTACATCATGAAGATAACATTTTGACGATTTTATCTTATTCAAAGAAATGAAAATGTAATTGATAAATGATTATCATCATTATGATAATGATGATCATGATGATCATGATGAAGATCATAATCATGAGCGGGATCCTGACATCTTATTGACAAATGAGGGGTAATTTAGATAGCACATAGTCTTAGCTACAGCATACTCAAAATCAACAAAATCCAAGCAGAAATAACGGCGATATTGCTCGCAAAAGACAGGAATGTAGAATCCAGATTTGAGAAAAAATTATGTCCCACAGGGATGGATTAAGTGAAATAGGGAAACAATAAAGTAAATAGGGTTGTTTATTACATTATTTGCGATTCTACGTGTTCGAATAATTAAAGGAGATGGTACAGTGAAAGGTCAACAAGAAAAAAAAAGTTCAGAATTTTTTTGGGGGAGACACCCGGACTCGACCCGGGATCTCAAGGTCGGAAGTCAAGTGCGTTACCGATTTACCAAAACATTTCCCATAGCGATTACACGTAAACGAAAATGGAATTCTAAAATCCCACTTTGCAAGTAAAATATGAGCATGATCCCGGCATATGATCGAAAAATGAAGTACACATTGGAGATAGCTCATTGTCTCAGCTACAACATACTCGAAGCTCACCGAAAAAAAAGTCAAAACAACGGAGATGTTGCTCGCGAAAGACGGAAATGTAGAATGCAGTTTTGAGAAATAGTCATGTCCCATAGACAATACACGCAAAATGTGAAAAATTGACATGCCTCCTTTAATTGCAAAAATACGCCATGATACCTTTGTCAACAGAAAATTATGTACACTATATTTGTAGGAAATTATCTCAGCTACAACATATCAAAATTTTGAAGAAAAACAATCGATATTTTCAGAGATACAATCAATTTTCCAAAATATGCAAACGTCATAATATGCAAATTTAAATTTTGAGTTCGGAGGCCATTATGATGACATCATGAGTTAATTGAGGATCAAATGAGACATGAAATCATATCTCCAACTCATGATTTATCAACATATGAAAACATATTGGGAGTTCATATCTATTCTGAAGAGTTACAATGAATTTTGTATAGGTATGTTTTTGCCCATATATTGTGGATAAAGATAATGCAGATCCGCGCGCGCTGTCAACTTTGACGGACGCTCATTGCGTTATTAAAAGGTGAACAAATTATCAAAATGCTTTGGAAAATGTGCCAAATACGCTGAAATAGAAAATTTGGCAATTCTATGTTACAAAATGCTAGTGCGCACAAAAAACGCGCGCGCATGCGCGTGTGCATGATTTTTTGTCAAATGCTCCATATGGCCTGAAACGTATGCAAAAAAAATTTGAGATGATTTAGAGCATTTTTATTTTTTGCGCGCGCGTAAACGCGCGGACGAACGCGCCCGCGCGCATTTGCGCACGTTTATTGACCTGAAATTGACCGGACGAATATTGATCTTATTCATGATAAATATGAATGAAAAATTACTTTCCGTTATGAAGATATGATCATAAGTTGATTTTCACAAAATGGCGCCTAGATGACGTCATAATGACTTTGAGTCTTTGAAAAGTCAAGCAGTTCTAAGTTAGACTAAGATCTATCATCATGGCAAGTTTCATGATAATGGCTTTATTCAGTCTTGAGATATCCTGCGAACAAATTCGAGGAAGAATAATAATAAATAAATAAATAATAAATAAATAATAAAATCTTGACGAAATCAAAAGGTGATACGTCTACGTACGTATCACCTAACTAGACTTTAATTCGTCACTTTGACGAATTAGGTGATACGATGCTATTTTGTTATCATGAAAGTGTGCCGATGATGATCTATGATAATTATCATAAATACGATAAGACCATGATTAAGAGTTGTTATAGCGCCCCCTTCAGTATTCGATAGAGATTTGTAGAATCAGGATTTCAGAAAGTCGCCTACACGCTAACTAAGAAAATTCTGACATGTCACCATTTTATTGAAATTTTTCACTATGAGATGTCATCGAATATGATAAATGATGTAGCGTCAATATTGTAGATAATTTGTTAGCTACACCGTATCGAATTTGGAAACATAGGAGTACAAATAAGCTCGATAGTGCTCAAAGATCAATGTCATGAAGATTCATGATTTGAACGAAATTCACCTTCCTTAGCATAACACGCAAATTAGAAAATTCTGAATGTGGCCTTTAATTGAATTTTGTACTATGATGACGTCAATGAAATAAAAAAGTAGTGTGTATTTCCCTTGAGGCAATTGCCTCAACTACAAGATACCGAAATTTGAAGAAAATTGTCAATTTATGAGAAATACACTAAATTTTCCCATATAATGACATCATAATATGCAATTTTGTATTTTGACTTTCCAAGGCCATTATGATGACGTCAAGATGTTTTAATGGCCAATAAGATAATAAAATCATATCTCCGACTCATACGATCTAAATATGAACAAAATTTGGCAGTCCTTATTCATCCCGATGGTACTTTTTATAGGCATGTTTTTGCCCATATATGCTATGTAATACATGAGCTCGCACGCACGGATATTTATCTTCAACGGACGCTCATTCCGTTATTTAAGTGATAAAAAGATGAACATGGTATCAAATTGTTCCGGAAAAATATGAGGAATATCCTGTCAAAAATTGAGGGGTAATTATTTTTCGTTCGGCCGTGACGAACGAAAACGCGCAAAAACGCGCGTTTTTGCGCGATTTTTATAAAATGCTTATAATGGCCTAAACGTATGCAAAAAAAATTTAAGACGATTTTGAGCAAATTAAAATTTTACGCGCGCGTTAACGCGCGCCAAGCCTACGCGTACGCGCATTTTTTGGCGCTCATTTATTGACCTGAAATTGACAGGACGGATACTGATCTTAATCCTGATAATTATAAATGAGAATTCCTTTCCGTTATGAAGATATGATCATAAGTTGATTTTCACAAAATGCGCCTAGATGACGTCACGATGACCTTGAGTCATTGAAAAGTCATGCATTTCTAAGTTAGACTAAGATCTATCATCATGGCAAGTTTCATGATAATGGCTTTATTCTTCTTGAGATATCTTGCGAACAATTCGAGGAAGAATAATCAAAATAAATAACAAGACTTTTAATTCGTCACTTTGACGAATTAGGTGATACGTGCTATTTGTTATCATGAAAGTGTGCCGATGATGATCTAATGATAATGAACATGAATACCATAAAGACCATCATTAAGAGTGGTATAACGCCCCTTCATGTATTCGATAGAGATTTGTAGAATCAGGATTTTCAGAAAAATGTCGCCTAACACGCAAACTAAGAAAATTCTGCCATGTCGCCTTTAATTGAAATTTTCACTAAGATGATGTCATCGAAATGATAAATGATGTACGT
>NW_022145061.1:0-6137 GCF_000002235.5 Strongylocentrotus purpuratus | reverse complement strand
ACTGATTGTCACTCGTAAAATGAGACTCGTAACCTATGGCCAACAAAACAAAATAAGTCGGTCTCTGGTCATTGCTCGCGTCGATTTTAATCATGCGCGTCAATCTTTTTTAAATTTCCGCGGTAGCTCCAACAACGCCCTCTATTGCCGACCTCCTCAATTTGTTTTACCAAAGAGCACCAAGGAATGGTAGTTGCACCAAGGCAAATGATCGAGAGCACCAAGGCAAATTATGGAGGACAACAATGTACATGAGGACACCAAAAAAGCAAAATAGTACCCCACCTTGTCTGTACAATCTAAGCTTGAAGAAAAAAAAAAAAAGCCGTCCTCCCCGCGTCAATTCTCAGAACTTTTGACTTACCAGAGACCGAATATATATATTTTTTTGGCCTAATAGTTCAGTTGTGAATTTTAAGTCCTTGTGAATTACACTTGCTTAAGTCTTTCATTGATTATCACTTAAACTATACTGGACTGTCGTTGCTTTCACTTGTGAATCAACATGCTTTAATAAGTCGCTCCTAACTAAGATATTCACCTGTGTCTTAGACTGGTTACCTGTCTGTAAAGTACTGGTTACCTGTCTCATGAAATATCACTTGTGAATACATTCAGACATACGTAAGTGTCTCATGCATTAACCGAGTGTCATTTAATTGTTATGTTCACTTGATTAAGTCTCTCACTCAGCTCACTGCATTGTCACTTGTTTTAATAAGAAATGTACGACTTGCATGGGTTTCATTTCTCTGACAGACTTTCGAGGGGTCAAAATCTATTTTCTGGGATGAGCAATTTCGAACCATCGTACACATTTATTTTTCTGAAAACAATAATTTGGCGTAATATATTTTTCTAATGAATTATTATAATACTACTGAGCTTAATGTTCTTATATAAATGAATCGTACCAAGAAATAAAGAGATGACTTACACTGATCAAGAGACTAAGATATTTGAAGGCAATAAACACTTTGCACAGACCGCCCTTAGACTGGACAATGATTTTTTTTTTTTATTCACTGGCAACAACACGCGCGTATCAAAGAGGACATGTCCTCAGCGAGGTATTGAGCAAGGGCTAGGGGCCAACATATTTCCAAGTGAAAGAAAGAGTGTCGAGTCTAGCTAATCCAACGTTTTTCCACAATACTCCATAAGTCCGGTTAAAAAAAATGAAAAACAGAGAAAACAAAGAATCCCAAAAGCTTTTTGTTAAAATTGTAAAACATTGTTTCATTTTCTCGTAACGTATGACCATAGGAAACTCCAGTTAATATATACTTTCATTTTATATTTCACTAATAACTAGCTTGATCAACACACTATTTTGCTTGGTTTTCGTGTTTGTTTTTTTTGTTGAGTAAGTCAAAAGGCAGAGTATACCATGCAGTCAAAATATACTAGGGTTACAATTTTTCGTCGATTGTCGAACTTTTTTCCCGGGGACCAGGAAATGGAGGGATACTGACATTGATTGCATTATAAAGAGATACAAAGAACACAATCGATTGCGTGCGACGGCCAACATCGAGTTTTGCAATATGCAAGAGAATATTTCTACACGGAACTTTGTAATTTGTTTTTTTCTCAATATTATTGACTGCCCACGATGGGTGATTTTTATAGTGTTTCTTTATTCATTGTTGAAGGACATGAATAAGACTTGCTTACTGAATGGTTTTGGGAACACTTGTGAACCATGAACTTGTGGCGTGATCGCTAAGACCCAGAGTCTGACTGCTACAAGGCATCTCATGCACAGGCCCCTCCCCCGACGCGCTCGGTGGAGTGATTTCATTCGTTGCCCGACAAACGTTTTCACAATTTGATTATCAATAGCATTGTTGCCCTTATGTGGGCTTGAAATCGGGCAACAAGTTGCAAAGAAACGGCGTTTGGAAACATGCCAAATGGACACATGCAGTATGCGGCGAGACAATGGAGCCGAAAAGTTCACCCATTGTGACGCGCTTCTAGAACCCTTAAGAATATTTACGTGCAAACAATAATATAATGTTTAATTGCTAGCATCTCAATTTGTGGAAACTGAAAAATCGTCTGACGTGGAAGAGAAATATCGTACAAAAAATTGACCTCTCACTTCCAAAAATCTAAATATCATGTGGACTGGTGGAACTTGGTAGGCTATACTCGTACCAATGAACATTTGGGGGGGGGGTGGTTTTGTTGAGTGAATTAGAAGGCAGGGGCCATGTTGATGACACCTTACTAAATTAGCAGCCAACTAGGCCTTAGAAGGATACTAAAATGCCTAGTAGTCTACTACAGAGTTGACAACTACATTATTATTCATGAACCTAACTAAAAACCTTGCTAACTAGTTACATATTAGGAGAATTTAGTTGCATACCTGAATAACTGGAATTGGGTGCTTTGGATGGAGTGGGCATGTATGGAATGTGGATGACAACAGATACAATAGTGTGACAGGTGTATTAGGCTAGTCCACGTCCAGCACTTGCATGGTTTAGCAAAAACAAGAAGGAAAACAGTGACAACGGTCTATATGTGTTCATGAAGCTATAAAACACATGTGGTATAGTGTACTGAAGTAAGCGAATCAACATCAAATTATCTAGCGATTGCATATAAGTAAAAAGGGCAAGGAAGGCAAATTGTTCTCAAGAAGAGTTCTAACTCTTTATAGCAGACAGGTATAAGGAATAAAATATATTATTGATGCTAAGCACAAGGATGTAAACACTAACAAGAGAAAGAAAGATGCATGGGCAGCTATATTCTCAGCCAACACCGTGCAAGATTTCCACAGGTTGAAAGATCATTGGAGTCAAGAGAATATATGTCAGTATGAGAAAGTCCTTCAAGAAACTTAAAAATAGAGGAAGTCCAAGAAAGCAATCGGAGGGGAAAACCACCTAAAAAGCCAAGTCTGGCACAACAAACTTACATAGTTGCTAACTATAGTGACTTAAAGTGTCCCTGTATCTTCACCAACTTTAGTAAGAAACTTTGATACCATTACCAATGTTTCCTGAATATCAATTAGTTACCAACTAGGCTTAGTAGCAACTACATGCCTATTTAGTATCACTAGGTTCAGTAAGGTTTCATGAGTATGGCCCCTGAGCTTAAACCATGTAGTCAAAAAGTAGGGTACTTAATTTATATGATTCGTCGATTTTCGCACTTTTTTCCCCTGGGGGACCAGAAAATGGGGAATATTGACATTGACGTCACGATTTTATTATCAAGAGATATAAGAACACAATCGATTGCGTGCGACGGCCAACATCGAGGCTTGCAGTTTTCTGTTCAAGAGAATATTTCTACAGCGGAACTTTGCAATTTGGTTTTTTTTTTTCAATATTATTGACTGCCCAAGATGTGTGATTGCTATAGGTTCTTTATTCATTGTTGACGGACATGAATAAGACTTGCTTATTGAATGGTTTCGGGAACACTTGTGAACCATGAACTTGTGGCGTGATCGCAAGGACCCAGAGCCTGACTGCTGGCACAAGGCATCTCATGCACAGGCCCCTCCCCCGACGCTCTCGGTGGAGTGATTTCATTCGTTGCCCGTCAAAAGTTTTCACAATTTGATTATCAATAGCACTGTGCCCTTATATGGGCTTGAAATCGGGCAACAAGTTGCAAGAAACGGCGCTTGGAAACATGCCAAATGGGACACAGTATGGCGGCGGGACAATGGAGCCTGAAAGTTCACCCATTGTGAGGCGCTTCGAGAAGCCTTAAGAATATTTACGTGCAAAGAATAATATAATGTGTAATTGCTAGCATCTCAATTTGTGGAAACTGAAAAATCGCCTGACGTGGAAGAGAAATTGACCTCCAATCTAAAATACATTTGGACTGGTGAACTTGGTAGGCCTATAATCGTACCAATGAACATTTTTGGGGAAAAATTGTTTTGTTTGAGTGAATTAGAAAGCAGGGGCCATATTCATGAACCTTTTTAGCAGCAACTAGGCCTAGTATGATACTTAAATGCCGAATAGTCTAATATAGGTTGCAACTAAATTATTATTCATGAAACCTTTCTAAGAACCTTGCTAACTAGTTACATACTAGGAAAATTTAGTTGCATACCTTAATAACTGGAATTGGGCGCTTTGGATGGAGTGGGCATGCATGGAATGTGATGACAACAGATGCAATAGTGTGACAGGTGTATTAGGCTTATTATTTCCAGCACCTACATGGATTAGCAAAACAAAGATAAGTGAATCAACATCAAATTCTCTAGCAATTGCATATAAAGTAAAAGGGCAAGGAAGGCAAATTGTTCTCAAGAAGAGTTCTAACTCTTTATGGTAGACAAGTATGAGGAATTGAAATATATTATTGATGCTAAGCATAAGGTTGCAACCACTAACAAGAAAAAGAAAGATGCATGTCAGCTATTCTCAGCCAACACCGTGCAAGATTTCCACAGGTTGAAAGATCATTGGATGATTTAAAATTAGATTTTCCAAATTAAAATCCGAATCAAAGAATATATGTCAAGTATGAGAAAATCCTTCAAGAAACTTAAAAATAGAGAAAGTCTTAGAAAGCAATCGGAGGGGGAAAACCACCTAAAAAGCCAAGTCTGGCACAACAGAACATTACATAGTTGCTAACTAGTGACTTAGAGTTTCCCTGCATCTTCACTAACTTCAGTAAGAAACTTTGAATGTGACTACCATTAGCAATGTTTCATGAATATCATTAGTTTCCAACTAGCTTGGTAAGCAACTACATGCCTATTTAGTATCAACTAGGTTCAGTAAGGTTTCATGAGTATGGCCCCTGAGCGTTAACCATGTAGGCTTAGTCAAAAGTAGGGTACTTAATTTATATGATTCGTCGATTTTCGCACTTTTCCCCCGGGACCAGAAAATGGGGAATATTGACATTGACGTCACAATTTTATTATCAAGAGATATAAGAACACAATCGATTGCGTGCGACGGCCAACATCGAGGCTTGCACTTTTCTATTCAAGAGAATATTTCTACAGCGGAACTTTGTAATTTGTTTTATTTTTTCTCAATATTATTGACTGCCCAAGATGTGTGTTTCTATAGGTTCTTTATTCATTGTTGAAGGACATGAATAAGACTTGCTTACTGAATGGTTTCGGGAACACTTGTGAACATGAACTTGTGGCGTGATCGCAAGGACCCAGAGCCTGACTGCTGGCAAAAGGCATCTCATGCACAGGCCCCTACCCCGACGCGCTCGGTGGAGTGATTTCATTCGTTGCCCGTCAAAAGTTTTCACAATTTGATTATCAATAGCACTGTGCCCTTATTGGGCTTGAAATCGGGTACAAGTTGCAAAGAAACGGCGTTTGGAAACATGCCAAATGGGACACAGTATGCGGCGGGACAATGGAGCCTGAAAGTTCACCCATTGTGAGCGCTTCGAGAAGCCTTAAGAATATTTACGTGCAAAGAACAATATAATGTTTAATTGCTAGCATCTCAATTTGTGGAAACTGAAAAATCGCCTGACGTGGAAGAGTAATACCTTCCAAAAATCTAAAATACATGTGGACTGGTGGAACTTGGTAGGCCTATAATCGTGCCAATGAACATTTTTGGGGAAAAATTGTTTTGTTGAGTGAATTAGAAAGCAGGGGCCATATTCATGAAACCTTTTAGCAGCCAACTAGGCCTTAGTATAATACTTAAATGCCGAATATCTTAATATAGTTGACAACTACATTATTATTCATGAAACCTTACCAAGAACCTTGCTAACTAGTTACATATTAGGAGAATTTAGTTGCATACCTGAGTAACTGGAATTGGACGCTTTGGATGGAGTGGGCATGTATGGAATGTAATGACAACAGATGCAATAGTGTGACAGGTGTATTAGGCTAGTCCCTGTCCAGCACTTGCATGGATAAAAAAAATAAGAGAGGAAAAAGGACCACGGTCTATATGTGGTCATGAAGCTATAAAACACATGTGGTATAGTCTACTGCTAGTAAGCGAATCAACATCAAATTATCTAGCAATTGCATATAAAGTAAAAAGGGCAGGGAAGGCAAATTGTTCTCAAGAAGAGTTCTAACTCTTTATGGTAGACAGTATGAGGAATTAAATATTTTATTGATGCTAAGCATAAGGATGCAA
>NW_022145060.1:0-6138 GCF_000002235.5 Strongylocentrotus purpuratus | reverse complement strand
TTCAAGCATAAGTTCCATCCAGGAAGAATGTGTAGTTCTGTTTATAATAATGTTGGCATGTAATATGTGATTACATCTCATAGGGCTTTGAATTATGACGTCACATGTCACATGATGACGTCATGATGACGTCACATCAATTTCATCCATAACACATATCCCAGTCTAGGTAAGTTTGAACCCATCAGACCTGTAGTTTGAAGATATTGGCCTTCAAAATATGTTTATTTTTATATGAGTCTACAAGACATCCCGGTCTGGTACATACCAACTTTCAACCCAATCGGACCTGTAGTTCTAGAGATATAGCCCGATCTGTCAGATCTAAGCCGAATTCTACTAGAAAATGGTAACAACAGAAAATCGCATATTTGATGTCACGTGACTCATGATGACGTCACGATGATGTCAATGTTCGGCACACATCTTCAGATGCTGGTCTAAGAGTGTGCCGAGTATAAAGGCAATCAGATTGATTATCGTGCCCAAAGTGCCTTGGACAAGAAAAACGTGTACAAATGCTATGGGCAAAATGACTGAAAAAGAAAACTAGAGCTGTATGTCTGTTTGAAAACAGAACACAGGGCTTTTTCGCATTTTATAAATGTTTATGCTATGTTTGGTCCTTTGCAGTCACTTTTTAGAGTGTTTAATACAGTTAAAGGTTGATTACAATGCTTAGAATATTTCCAAAAATAAGCTTTATCATATGACGTGACATGCCCTGCGATGACGTCATCTGAAAACCCTTCTCAATGCATATTTTGTCACTGTGGTCTTGGTTTGATCAAGTTTAAACCAAGTTTACAGTCAATCCGATGAAAGGAAGTGTGCAATTGTGGAAGCGGAATAAAATTATAAATATTAAAAAAACATTTAAAAATCAACCGATGACGTCATCGTGACGTCATTTCGGATTTTCCATACTAGTACCATTATCTACCTATCCACCAAGTTTCATGACGATCGGACCTTCCCTTATATCCGTTTAAAAAAAAAAAAAAAAAAATGCATTTTTGATGACATCATGATGACGTCACACATTTTAAAATTTTTGTGTGCATATACCTATTACCTAACAAACATAATACAAAAAGAATTTTGAATTTAGCACGTTGCGTTCGTGAGATATGGCTTAAAGGTCCAAAAATTCAAAAATTCATATAAATCACACGATGACGTCATCTGACGTCACCTCCATTTTTACCTGTAACACATCCGGTCTACCCTCATACCAGGTTTCAACCTAAATCAGACTTACTGTTCTGTGGATATAGGACTTTCAAAATATGCACGTTTGTGATGACGTCACGTGACCCCTGATGACGTATCATGACGTCACTCTTCGGGACACAACTTTGCCATAAGGACAAAGCATATGCTTAATTTGAATGATGTATGACAAAGTTCAATGCCAAAAGTGGCGTGTACTAAAATCGTGCACAAAGTCTATGGGATTTTTGGCACAAAAAGGAAGATGCCCCCCCCTAAAAAAAGAAAATCAGAACTAAAAGAAAGGCTTTTTCGCAAATTGCGAAAAAAGCCCCCCCCCCCCAAAAAAAAATCGGATCAAAAAGAAAGGCTTTTCGCAAAATTTGCGAAAAAGCCCAAAAAAAGAAGAAAAAAAAATCTTCACAAAAAACAAAGGCTGTTTTGGCTGGTTGCCGAAACAGCCAAAAATGGACTCTCCGTGGCAAACTCTTGGTGGCGCACTGCATTGTGAATCGCCCGAATTGCTTTGTAAAGCACGTGCATAGTGGACTAGTGCACAGCCAACTGTGCATTATTGTATTACTCATGCATATTTACCTTGTGCATCTCTCCTCGTGTGCACACATGTAAACTAGTGGCTGACACATGAATGTGAATTGACCAGCGAGAATTTGACTCTCAATTATGATATGTATGAGGTATAGTAATATTGAAGTACATCATTAGAAAAAAAAAGCTAGTGCCTGCAGATGAATGTATATATATATATATATGTAGTGTTTACTATCCAGTAGTATTTTGCCTGGTTCCCAACATGACATCTGGTTTTTCCCCAGGTGCCGCAGAGACAAAGCCAGGCTGCTGGTCACTTGGTAAGCTGCTGTTTGTATCTAATAACCACAGTTGTATGCATGTGAACACATCTCACTGCCCTGAATTAACTGAATAACTAGTATGAAAAGCGGTCTCATCTATATATAAAAGAGAGAGTTTAACTCGGCCTCCCAGACGATGTTTGCGCCAGAATCGCTCCACGTCCGTGGAAAAATGCGGAGGGTGTCTTCCGCCGGGTCGGACACTTCGGGTCATCCTGATTTTCCCGTACGGACCGGCGATCCGTTTCGTAGATTTTTCGTGACTGTGTTTTGCGCAGGAATTTGCCGTCGTGTGCGCTTTCACGTTGACTGCCTGGCCGCCCCCTGTGCTGGCCTTTCTGCGTGTCTAGACTGTGCGAGGTCAACGTAGGGGTTTCGTTTACCGTGTCTACTCGGCCGTACTACCAAAGCGTTCACCAAATGGTAGTATGGGGTGACCTTGGCAAAATATTTTTTCTCCATGGTGCGTGGCCACCAAGTGTCCCTATTCTTTTCTGTGCTTTGCTTGCCGCCCCTGCGCCGAGTGCAACGAATACTCAGAAGGACTACACATGCCTTGCGCGGTCTGACCAATCGAAAGTCTACACTGTGTGGTACTTCCTGGCTATGCGTAAAACCGTCGATGGCAACGCGTACTGCAGCCTGCTCCACACCCTGCAAACGAGGTTGAGTCTACGGTGCTCGCTATTTGAAGCACAAGCATGTGACGTCGCGTGATAGAGTGCTGTTGCTTCCATAATGTGTTTACAGCTCCATGCTTCCACCACCAAGGCTGAGCGTTGTGGAGTTCGCTGCCCGCCACGTATAATTCAGTGTCGCGTTATAATTTCGGGGGCCTGTTTGGGATCAACGAAGGATCGATGCATTGCTTCAACTTATCGCGATCTTAAACGCAGTCACAAAAAAAATCGACAAAAAAGACTTTAGTGTCCGACCCGGTGGAAGACACCCTCCACATTTTTCCATGGACGTGAAGCCATTTTGGCGTCGCGGGAGACGGAGGCCGGTAAAACTTGCTCTTATATAGATGGTTGAACCAACTTGAATAAAAGTTGAATCGACTTTTTCCTCGTCAGAACGGTCTCGCAAATTGTAAGAAGTTCAAGTTAACGTTTGTTGAAGAGTCCATACTGAAACTTAATTATGACCTTCCTCCATATTTTATGGTCACACTCAACATTTTCATTTCAAATGACACCTTCACGTTTTATTGCAATATTATTTATTGTCAAAACTGTACAATCAGGCTTCGCCTGTGTACTACGGTAACCTTTCACTACGTTTTCCAAAATGCGACTGCCTCACAAAAAGCCAATTTAACAGACCAACGGCAACATTTACAGACAGTTGCCACGGTACATAATTATCATGTGCGTAAATCGACGGGGACAGGGGGAAACCCGCCCCCCCCCCCCCACATTTTCAGGCGGGGGACATTGTTTGGGCCCCCCCCACACTTTTTTCTTCCCCGAATAAAAATATTGTAGCCTACAATAATGATTCTCATTACTCAGAATACATGTAGCTGATTCAATTACTCCAAACTCCAAACTTTAAAAGACGATCTTTTTGCTCAAATTGGTTTTAGTGGTCAGAAATTGTCTCAGATCACACCACATAAATTGCTTTTCTATAACTGCATGTCTCCCCAACTATATCCCCCATTTACATTTAACTCCCCACATTTTCATCCCCAACACTACGCCCTACCCGATCTATGATCGGGTAAACCAGCTGTCTATGATACATGTACACTAAGCACAGCAGATCAAACATTGGTTGTAAATGTTGTTCCAATTATTTTTTTTTTATTTTTAAAATTTAAATAGCGCAGTTGGGTAACAGAAACACGGTTACCACGAGCATTTTTCGTCAGTCCCGACCAAAATGTGCACATTTCTCGCAGAGAAAATTTAAACGGAGAGCTTGATAGTGTTTAATCAAAATTTTGGGAACAAATTTTCTGATTGTCTTAAAGCATAGTGTCATCGACCCTGATCACAGATGGCCATTCTTAAGTTTTGCTAGATCAGACAAAGGTCCATTTGCGCCATGCCAATGTGGCCAATTTTGCATTTAATCAAAATTTTGAGAACAAGAACGAAACCAGTATCATTTGATAGCTTGGAACTTGTAGATTATGGCAATATAACTCAGAATGATTTTAGATCAGACTAATTAACTTAAGAACGGCCTGAAAAGCGCGGAGGATGGGCGTGGCCGTCACCCCCTTCTTTTCATTTTTGCTGATACCGTTCTAACGCAACAGTAGAGGAGAAAATAAAACCAGTTTCCATTGATGCCTAACACTCATGGAATATAAAAACATAACTTAAGGGTGGTTTTAGGTTTGACTAATTACCTTAAGAGCGGCGGGAAATGCGCAGAGGGGCGGGGCCTCAACCCCCACCACGTACATTTTGGCTCCTATCGTCGCAAGGCATTTGTTAAATCCTGCCAAGTTTTTTTTCAAGCTGTTCTGATGTCTTGCAGTAATGGTAACACCAAGTTTATGAAAATAGGGCATAACTTGGTCATAAAATGTCCATTTCCAACACAGGTAGTACATGGACATGAAAGCGTGCATGACAGTGCTGTCTAACAGATTGAATTGAAATTGTGCAAATGTACTACAAAATTTAAATTGGTAAAATGAAACCATTTTTATTGATGCTTTGGCACTGGTGGAATATGAAAATATAACTTAAGAGTTCCTTTTGGTCAAACTAATTATTTAAGAGCAGCGTCAACAGCGTGGAGGGGGCGGGCTACAACCCCCTCTGAGAACATTTTGGCTCCTACAGTCGCAATGCATTTATTAAATTCTGCCAAGTTTCTCTGATAGTGTCCTAATGTCTTGCGGTTATTTTGACACCAAATTTATGAATATAGGGCCTACCTTCGCCACACAATATTCAAATACCAAAACAGGTATAAGCTAATGTTAACTTTTCCATTCAACGTTCCATAACGTACATCGGAGGGCGCATGAGAGTGCCGACCTGACTTTAAATGACCACAACAACAAAACATTTCAACAGGTTGAATTGAAACTTCACAGATGTATTATACTGATATTCCATTATCCATTAAAATAATTCCCGATGTGGGGAGAGCATTTCAGATTTTCGTTGTCCTGGGACAGTTCATTAACTTTGTTAACCTTAGCATTTTTATTCTGATTTATGACCTTTGCACGGAATCAAAGTAGCCAAAGCGCTTTACCCAACCATGAAACATTATTTCAAGTTCACGATAACCAGCCACATTTTGTAACCCTTTTACCAAACTCACTGGTGCATTGTTGTAACTTTGTCTGACTAGCTTCTTTATGCTAGCTTCTTTATGCATGCAATTTATGCATGCTCTGTTGCGCCGGGCATGAAAACAGGGGACATGGGTATCAGATACTCTAAATAACTAAATCGTCTTTGGGTCTTAATTCGCGAGATCCTGTAGAACAATAGTCAAAACTAGAGGTTGTTAGGAACACCACACGATGTTGGGCCATGGATTACCGCAAACTTTGCCACACACAATCAAAATATGCATGTTTAAATCCATGTTTGACGTTTTCAACATGCCGCCAGAGGGCGCTCACATTTGATGACGTCACCTGTAAAATTGTTGTACAGTACTGCCTAGGCAGACACTCACATCATTGAAAGCAAGTTCGCATCTTCTGCCATTTCAAATAATAGCCACTTTCGGTTTCAACCGGAAGGAAGGGTCACGTGATTTTGCACTTAATACCGAAAAATTACGACCCTGCAATATTGTATCAATTGCCATAAAAAACAAAATCAAATCTGTAGCAGTTGATTTTATATTGATTTTTAAAGATTGAATCTAGAAATCTTTGATTGCTTGTAATATGATACTTGATGACGTCATTGTGACGTTATTACCAGAAAAGTTCAAGAGCTATTTTAACTGTGCTATATATAGCCAAATCTTGATTATATTTATCACGGTTGATTTTTTAGCAATTTTTGAAGGTTAAAGGTCTATTTATTGTAACTTCCGATCTGATGACGTAATCATTTTTTTT
>NW_022145059.1:0-6156 GCF_000002235.5 Strongylocentrotus purpuratus | reverse complement strand
TATTATTATGAGAAATATTGAGGTAAAATGTAAAAAGATCATTACCTGTTGAGGAACGAAAACAACGTGTTACTTGGTCTTCGACCGAAAACAGAATGACGAAATGTGGAAAGCGCGCGAACTGTTTACCAAAAACCAAGAGGGCGCTCGCCAATTTAAATAACAGAAAACGATTACGTAATGTAAAAATAAATAGAGGGGGGTTCGCATCGCAACCGTCACAGTTTGAAGCAACAAAAGTGTTCAAAATCTAATGAAGGATACTGAACAACTTACTTGATGAAGTTTCAGGTGTGCTTCAGCTTCATATTCCGAAAAAAACAGCATTCTAGGATCTCAATTTAAAATCCAAAGTTGCTAAATCATGTTTCGAATTGTTTTGAATTGCAGCTTTACGCGATGTCGCGCTCTGATCCAACGAATTATAGCAACCGCGCGCGCCTGTGCGTCGTTCCAATGCTTGTGCGCGCTGCGCCGAATAACAAAACGAACAACTAATTTAAATTTTCCTACGGTGCTTCTTAAGAAGCACCGCTTCTTAAGAAGCACCATTGGAAATGCCTCTTTCGTTGATTTCTTCAAAATGAGAGCTTGTCAGAAAGGATAATTTCACAGGGATTTAGTCCCCTTACTATCTTTCAACCATATGGTTTTTCAACAATAATTACGCCGGTTACTTTTTTGGATAGCTGCAATGATGGACTCGAGCTTGAAGGCTTTTGCTATACCGAATAAAAGAAAACCCTATTCCAAATTCCGAATTCTGTGCAAATTCTAAATCATGTTTTGCTATTAAAGAATATTTGGGTATAAGGTACTTCAATTTGTTGTTTACACTGTTTTACATTGTATATATTTAAGTTTTGACTGATAATGTACTGTATAGGCCCTAATGCTGTTTATAAGGTTTAGGTTGGCAGTTGCAAGCGCCATTGGCGCCCATCTGTGGCGGACACCGGCGCTTTGGTCTTCATTATCGCCATCATCATCCGTTTATTCCCAATTCTGACTCGAAGGCTTAATGTGGGCATGCAGGTTCACATAAAATTACATCACAAAAGAGAAAAAGGTGAAAACGTGAAAAATGAAGCTTTGAACATTTCCGGTAGTTATCCATTCCTTAAAAGATTATAAAAAATGCAATTTAAATAAGTCGCTAAGTAATATGCGCCCTAGGTATAAAGTGAGGTGTGTTTACAAAATTCAACGCCTCATGGTTTTCAGCAATCATCTTTGAAGGCCCGGTTTACAGTCGGTCGCGCGATCATAGATCGGGGCGGAGTGGAGTCCTCAGATGAAAACATCTAATCATGTGTACACCAGTTTTCATCGTTACTATGTGTTACCATTCAACACTCCAGACTCAAGAACCATCGAGTTTTAAGAACATAGGTCTGGGAGCTAGACAAGGCAATGAAAAAAAAATCCGCGCCAACCAATAACGCTGTATTGTGTCGTCGGTCTTCGAGCATCGATATTATAAACGGAGCTACATCAGACTCCATTGAAATGAGGACTGAACACACGACATGTCATGCCTTAATTAAGAATTTTTTGTTTTTATTTGGCTATTTTTTTTTTTATATATATTTTAAAACAAATTCATTAAATAGAGACCTTCACTCAAAGATGGGACCATGTAATAATATGAAAAGCAGATTCATGGATGATTAAATAACCGGAATGATCATTATCAATTCAAAAGCTATTCATAAGATGGAATTTTTTTTTTTTTGCTCAATGGCGCAAATAATCAAATCGCGAATATCGCCTAAACCGCCCAAAGCTTTAAGCCAATGTAAAAACCGAAACTCCTTGGGTTTTAAATACGTACTCAGTGTGCATTGAAACATGCAGGATAAAATTTAAATAAAGATTGCTTCATTTCAAGTGATTTTAAGGTTTTTTCAAACAAGACAAGAGTCCATTTGTTGGTTACATTTAGAAGTGAAAATAAGAGATGGATAGAGAAAAAAGTTTGCAGACAGAAAATAAAATGACATATACATGTAGTTGTACATAATTATAATGGTACACAATGCTTCTAGGCATCAGCAAATGTCATACGAAGTACCCGACATACTTTGCATAAATTCAACAAATGGAACACAAACAAAAAACAAAAAGCTTCAAAGCAGCTTTAAATTCACAAATATATCTGAGATTCAAATTGACGACAAAACATGATCGTCTCTGTTACTACCGTAGAGCTGTATTAAATTACTACAGTGCTAAACTCACTTCTTCGTGTAGAATACGTTTTAGACGCTTGCTAGGTGCAGACGTTTTGAAGCGAATGTGCGTGATCATAGATCATATTGAAATTTACATGAAACAAAATTTCAGTGATGAGTTTTCAATGCAATGCGAGTGTACATCAAAACACCGTACGAAGACGAGGTTAAAGTATAAAAGAAACCCACATCATCGAAAGCCATACGCGTACATGTGCCTTGTTTACAATCAATTGCTCATTTTACGGATTGTGTATTTTGGTCTGGGCGCATTAGTTCCATTTAAGCTGAAGATTTGCACTTGACTGCATTGATATTGTAAACATTTGGTAAATATTTCAAGAACCTTTAACGTTTAGCTATTTTCACAGAAGCTGACGCCTGCCCATTATGTCTGTAGACATTGACCGGCATAATTGACATGATAACATCAACAATGACTGACAAAATAAATAGCGGACAGTCATGGAAGACGTTAAAAACTATATTTATACCCTGAATGTAATCAAGAACTAACATCAATAAGTATATGTGCCATGTAAAGTTTAACTCTAAGGAAGAAAGTGTAAACGTACATTTTGTAACCTGTCCCTGAATTATCATTCGGGTTTCATTTAAATGTTTTGGAAAATTTGTAAACGGATATGGATTTTTTTTGTTTAAATTTGTAAACGTACAATTTTCAAATTGTAAATTTAAGCATTGTTTTTCGAATAAAAATGCTGATGCGCACCTTAGTCATTAGCTCCTTAGTCATTTAACATAGCTCTATGGTTTGCAACAAATACCTTTCCTAGTATAATTAGGAAATTAAATAAAAAGTGTGACTAGGTTTTTATCGTTAAGATAGATTCATTGCTGCTGAGACTGAGTCGTTGCTGGGTGTTGCCTCAGAGACCTTGAGGTACTCATTGTAGAGTTTCTCCTGCGCTTGGTACAACTTGGCAAGTTTCTTTATTTGTTTCCCACTAAGCTCCTTCCCCTCGGCATCGTGGGTGGGCATGCCCTGAAGATAAGCACAATAAAAAATGTGATCAAGACCAAATTACATAACTGTGCTTACCGTAAGCGACGATGCCTTGCTAACTATTATAGCAGAAAAATATATGTCATAATTAGTGTACTTCTTAAAAGTTCAGCAAGGATTTTGACTTGTGTGCCTGTGTACATCCCATTAACCCTAACTCCCTAGGGTGATTTACTAGGAACTTCCTCGTGCTTGCAAAATCTTAACACCATAAACTGTGCACATGAACAATTGACTCTAATTTTTTGTGGTATGCCTAATCATATGTAAAGCACAGTGCGTTTACTAGTGCAGCACTCATCCTAACAGATTCCAGCAAACCCTGGTGTTGGAGTTTGGCTGGTTGGGGATTTGTTAGGATTGAAATTTAATCTTTCTTTACTTGCAAAACATAATAGATTTATCCCACAGTTCTCTATCAATGTGTACAATGTGTATGTTTACTTTCACATAATTATGCCACCTTTTGTTTTCGTTTTTTTATAACCACAATTCTGTGTATAGGCCTTACTACAGCTAATCTGGGCTGATAAGATTACCAAGTCAGTATGCTTGGGGAAAGGGGGGGGAGGTTTGAAGTAACCCTCGTACTCCACTATTACTTTTTTCTGGTTTAAATGTTTTTTCTAACTTTCATGCATTTGCGAGGCCTCTCAATGTAGAAAAAAATATAGGTAAGACACCCTGTGCTCACAAAACATAGGTTAGCATGAGCAACTTTCATATTAAGCAGTACGGTGCATGTTGAGCAAGTTGAGACGAAAAGTTTTACTTTGGTGTTGATCCCCCCCCCCAGGCCTGATGACTTACCTTATCATCAAAGGCTGAGTATTTGGATGTTCCTGGAGGAACATCTGTGATGGAGGGATGCGTCGCTGGGCATCCTTGGCAGCTTGCTTCTCCTGCTCCTTCCTCTTGGCTTCTCCTTCTTCCTCTGCTTCTCTTCCGCTTGCTGCATCAATCCAAAGAAAAAAACAAAAACAAAAGCATTTATAAAGAGCCGTTTTTTTCAGGTCAATTTAAACCATGGAAAAAAGGGGGGGGGGGAGGGATTCTGCCCCCTTCTCGTCTCGGAATTGCAATGGATGATTGTTATGAAACATTCATGCTTCTTACCTACGCAAAGTTACAGGTCAATCGAACAAAGTATTTTGTAATTTTGATCATGAACATTCCAGGCTTCCCTCTGTAAATGATGAGAATAAGTAAGTGTATTTTCCTACCCGCCGTCATTGAGAAACAAAAAGATTTTTCAGTAACCGGGTTGCAAAATGTGGCATTTTGCAGAACGCTACATCTGATTTTTGTGAAATTGACGTCAAAACACCACAAAAAAATCAGTCTTAAATATTGTAAATGCTTAACATGAAAAAAAATAATAAAAATCATACAAGCGAAGATATCCGAATCGGCATCATGCAGCGAAGATATTTAGTCATCAAAAACCTTTTGCATATTGTTGTATTTAACAATACCAGACAAGTCCTATACACAGTTGGATTTGCATGCTTTTAAATAACAGAGAATCAAAAACGCAAATCTACCCAACTTATGGCATATATACAAACCTGCTTAGCGAGTTGTCTCTCTCGCAGTATTGTCTCTTTGTCCACCAGTTTGACCACCGCTGCCCCTTCCTCTCTGTCCTCTAGTCTGACCCCTAGGTCAGGCAGAATGTCGTCCCGCAGGCATCACACAATTTCAGGATATCCACGGCTGGTGAACAAAAGACAGATACCCACATGGATGTGTGAAAAGGAACGTGTTTCCATTTAAACAAAAGAAGTACATTTTTTTTAGGCCAAAAAAAAAAAATATCCGTGTTTCCTGGTATGCGCGCGGCGTCGTTGTAGCCATGCGCGTCGGCAAATGAAAAAGTTTTTTTTTTCCATAAAAGATGATGTCTCAAAACCGCCAACTCACTGGTTGACTTGAATCCTGCTGCTGCACAAGTTTAACGTGTTTTTTTAGATGGGTTATGATCGAGAATAAGCTTGATGTGGCCTCTCTGGACTCCCATATATTTGCACTAAGTTTAGTCGGGCACCATTTGCAGTCATCAGAAGACATTTGAAGCAAAAAAAACAGGTTAAAAAAAAAAAGCTGCATCGCCGCACCACTTTTTGGGCAAGCTCCATACCAGAAACCGGAGACTTTTTTTTGTGGCCTTATTTACATGTACATGTATTTAAAAAAATGCATACCTTTTTGTTGTCGAGCGGTTTGTCTGACTTGTTCTCTGAACTCTGACAAGACTTGCAGATAAGGCATGACGGTCTCTTCCACCTGTTATCAATGTGTATAGGAAAACAAAAGCCGTTTTTCACCCATTAACACTTCCATTACATTATATTACATTGAATTTAGGGCCCGTCTCAATTCATATCCGGGACGAGTTCTGGTCAAGTTGTGGCTAGAATTATTCCCTTTTTATTAGCGAATGCCTGACTCACCAATACTGATAACTTCATTGTGGGAAGATTGCGGGGAAGTTGTTCAGATTCACGCATCTTATACCTGACACAATGTTCGGAACTCATCCGAGACATGAATTGATATCGGCCCTATTACTCTATGATTAATCCAGAGAGCCACAGAATGCTTGAGCGGTTTGGACAATATAAGGAGTATTGACAGGGCGCTTTGGGGTGGTAAGTAAGGGGTTAAACTGAGGAACAGACCTGGGATTAATCAACCCTTTCCTGCATATGATATGAGGCATGCATGACCCAATCCTTGTCCATCGTCATCCCAGTTCCATGCCTACCCACCAAGCCTGACCTATCGAACAATTTAAGCTTCTCTAAACCATCATTCCCTGAACCAAACCCCTGCTCTGTCTGTTACATCCTGTATTGCCCAAACTGCTCCAGCACTGTATGGTTTTATGGATGC
>NW_022145058.1:0-6166 GCF_000002235.5 Strongylocentrotus purpuratus | reverse complement strand
ATTTTGCTGTTAACTTGGTCTGTAAGCTTTTTAAATCCAGCAGAAATGCGCCAGGGTATAATTAAGAGCAGGAACCAGGACAGGGCGGGCTGGTGCTGCTCAGCTTGACCCTGAATGCATGGCCAATCGCACAACACAACTTCTTCTGTGTTGTGCCTGTCAAACGACAAGAAAGACTTGTGGAGGAGATGTTGTGTCTCCGTAGATGCTGCAGGCAGAGAATGAAAGCAACAGCATCAGTGGTGACACATTGAAGGATAGTTGTTATTTTTCTTAAAGTAGGAGTAGATCATTGTCATTTGTGCATTTAAAAAACGATTTAGCAATAAAAGTGCTCAAAATCTAAAGAAGGGTCATTTATCCTGTTTATTCTGAAAAAAACAATATTCTAGGATCTTAATTTCAATTCAAATGTGGATATCATTTTGAACTGCGCCTGAAAACAACATCCAGGACACTTCTACAGGGTGGTGCAAAAAGAATGAAAACCCATCTTTGATCTTATTTCCCATTCTTAATTTTCTTTAGGAATTAAGTTTTGGTGTATGTCTCTTGTAAAAAACATTTTATTGTATATGCGGTCACAGCTGGTCTGTTTTACATTTACTTACCTTTGTAATTTAAAATATTGTATATTTCTATATTTACTTGTCATTTTTGTTTGTAATTTCATGCTGATTTTAAACTGATTTTTACATTTTTCTGTAATTCTAATAATTACTTTGTGTTTAAGGGATTTTCTATATGTTACTCTGTAAGCGCCCTGGAGCATTGTTTTTTCGATGGATTGGGCGCTATATAAATCTTTGCTTATTATTATTATTATTATGACAATTTTCACACTACTTATTGAGCATATTTAAAACATTAAATTAAATGGGCTTAAATTAGTGATCTTTTAGCGTCAGTAAAGAAAAACATGATTTCAAATGCATAGTTTGTCTCTGAGACATGGTAATTTAAAAATTTTGTATGCAAAACCTGTTGACCACAGACAGCTTTTTTGTATCCGCTTGAATGAGCACTGCGTTTTATTAAAAGACAAAACATGTCAAAAAAATCATGTCCTATTTGTGATCGTTAGGCCAAAACAAATTTGTTCTGCTTCCTGTTACATGGCATTTGAAAATAGGGTAGGCCGAGGTCATTTCTTCTTTTTTTGCCATTTTTTTGGTGCCGGTACAATCATATGAAGGTGTTTGTGTGTAATCAATGGTAAATGTTAGAAATTGATGGGTTTGGGTGTTTTTTTTCTCATTTTTCCAATAAGAAAAAATTAGGATAGGGAGTTAGGATGGTGAAGGTAGGGAAACCGGAAGGAGAACTTTTTTTTTTTTGGTTTTGGCCTTAATAACTTTGTTGTTTCCCAATGGAATCCAACCAAAATTTTAGATCAAGTAACCAAGGCAGGACAAATTTTATGGAGTAATTTCATCAGTTTCGTCAAAGAGGTGAGATTTAAACACCATACGAAAACACTACTCACTTTCAGAATTTGCCATTTTGACTTAAGTTCTCCATGTCAATGTAACGCTAGAGATTGGACTGTTCCTCCACCTCTGTTCTCGCTGCCCCGTTTCCTCCAAAACGGACCTGTTCCCTAATCCTTTTGGTCCAAAAGTGAAAACAACTCAAAACAATAAATTTCCACTATTTTCCTTCTACTTGATTCATATTTTTGAAACACCCCTCTATCTATGTTATGCCCTCTTGCGAGTAGTCGTAAATAACGCCTTATATAGAGTTGTAAGCAACTCCTATATAGAGCTTTGCGTACGCGTTGTGCACTGCGTGATGTGGCGCAGAATGCAAGCTGTGCCCATGTAGAATGAATTTAGGACTGAAATACTGACCCACTGATAGTGTTGCGCATGCCTACGGTACATGAGGATTGTGAATGTTCAACCAATTACGGTAAAAAGGCACCTGATTTCATTGAGTCAAAATTTCATGCGACATTGTAAAAGTGTTCAAGACCAGCCAGCCGGTCTTTATCATTCGTTTAAAACCGGTCCACGTGACAGGCTCTCGACCAATAGAAAATGGGTAAACTGTCTTAGTTATGATACAATTTAAAAAAATGCATTAAATTTAAACTTCTTTCATTGCCCTCTAGAATCTGTTTGCATTTGGTGATGTTGATGGCACAGGACGTGATGCTTAAACTACAACACCCACTGGACCTAGCCTGGAACCCACTCATACAGCATCTGTATGTCGCTGATTCTTACAACTACAAGGTCAGTCAGTTCTGGAAATTCCCCCCCCCCCCATATTGGAAAATTTGATCTCGCAAGTGTAACCGTGAAAAATGACACACTTGGGGAACTCGCACAAACTAAGACTCTATGGGGATTAACTAACAAAACTAAACTAAACTCAGGATCTTTGAAGGAAAAGTCGCGAGGAAATTGAATTAATAGAGACCAGAGACGAATTCTAGATTTCGAACAAAAAAGACCAAAAAAGAATTTATTTACACGAACCTTAAACCATAAACCAGTAACTAAAAGCAAAGAATAAACCTAAAATCCAAAGACTTAAACCAAAAAAAAGAAAAGAAATTGAGACTTAAACCCTAAAATCTAAAACCAACACAGTGTGAATAGTGGACCTTTTAGAGAACACTCAAGCAGGAATAAAGTCAAAGCAAATGACTCGGCAACAGACTAACTTCAAGCAGAACGGGCACTCCAGTTTAGGAGGAAAATATATGCATGTATGTTTATTGTCTGCTGGTCTGCTGGCTGAACTGAAATGTGACTTGACCATGTGGCAGCTTTTATAGGGGGAACATGTGGGCTTAGTAAACAAACAGGGGGTCACACTACCAACAAAGGGGGGGGGGGGACATCTAAACTTCAACTAAAATGATTTTCTTTTCTAAGGGGAGCTACTCCTAGTTAATACACTATCAAAATACACAAGTAAAACTTGTCACTGCCACACTCACGCCATCTTTAAAATGTTGGCTCCTGACAACACAAAAAAAATTACATACAAAAATACTTCTATATACAAAATTAATTAATCCTGGAATCGGACTGGTGATCGGATTATACGCCTAGGTCTAGTGAAAATCTCCACAGATTCGTCGGAGCTAGAGAGACAGTCATCATCACTGAACATGGGGTAGCTGATGGTGATCGTGTGAAGACTGGAAACTGATGTGGGGGAGAGGCTGGAGAAGGCTTGTCTTGGGATTCGTGCGAAGGGAGAAACTGGGGAGGGTTCGTCCTGGAATCCACTGGGAGGGGAGACTGCGGTCGACACCTCATGCTGTCTCACGCGCTTCAAATGCTGCCGCATGTACTGCATCGTCTCGTTATGTAGACTCGGCCAAAAGTACCGCTGACGCACAACCTTTAGCACTTGTCCATAGCTGCATGTTTCCATGTTGTGATGGAGATGCCGGAAGATGTCTTCCCTCATACCACGAGGAAGTACAGTTAAGTACCTGGCTTGAGTACCGTGCCCTGTCCTGAAGAAAAGAACACCACCTTTTTCACCTCCAACGATCCCATTCTTGAAGAAGTCTCTGTACCACTTTTGGCTGATGGGCCATCTTTCTACGGCTGATCCTCCTCGGACTGGCCCCGCTTCATATCCACCACCTTCCTAATGGCTGGATCTTGCTGCTGGGCTGCCTGTGACTTGGTCCGCATCTGGTGCCTCCATCACCATGGCTAGACTGGCCACGGTCGGGGCAATGGTAGGGACTTTCTTAGGGCTTCTTGGGTGACTTCAGGGGCGTGCGTAATCTGAGGCTCTGGCTCTTTCGGTGGGGACTTGGGTATAAGGACATCTGCAGCTGACGGTAGGGTGGAGATTTCTGGAACCCAGTGAGGTTTCTGGAACTACTTTGGAGTGGTGCAGGGCACACTCCAGCCTGTGAACGTAGTCTCTCTGCCGTTGCTGTTCACCAATCACTTGAGAGATCGTTGCCTTCAGTGCGTTGATTTCCTGGAACTGTTGTAGGATGACTTGCTGCATACTGGCTTGAAGTTGCAGCAGTCCCAAAATAGTTGACTGTGGGTTGACATCAGTCGGTTCATTTTCTCTGACTTGATTGTGACTGTCAGGCAGTGGATCAAATCGACACAACTGAAGCGGAGTCAGGGCATCTGCCATCATGAACTCCTTGGATCCACTAAAACAACACTGTGTTGGTTTGACAAGCTAATTAAAGACCGCCAATGACCAAAACAAAAAACCTTAAAAATGCCTAGTCCCTATTAAAAACAATTCCTGGCTAAGTTTTAAAAACATATTCCCTACCCGGATCTTTCCACCAAAAATAGTAAAAAAAATGTAACCGTGAAAAAATGACACACTTGGGGAACTCGCACAAACTAAGACTCTATGGGGATTAACTAACAAAACTAAACTAAACTCAGGATCTTTGAAGGGAAAAGTCGCGAGGAAAATTGAATTAATAGAGACCAGAGACGAATTCTAGATTTCGAACAAAAAAAGACCAAAAAGAAATTTATTTACACGAACCTTAAACCATAAACCAGTAACTAAAAGCAAAGAATAAACCTAAAATCCAAAGACTTAAAACCAAAAAAAGAAAAGAAATTGAGACTTAAACCCTAAAATCTAAAACCAACACAGTGTGAATAGTGGACCTTTTAAAGAACACTCAAGCAGGAATAAAGTCAAAGCAAATGACTAGGCAAACAGACTAACTTCAAGCAGAACGGGCACTCCGTTAGGAGGAAAATATATGCATGTATGTTTATTGTCTGCTGGTCTGCTGGCTGAACTGAAATGTGACTTGACCATGTGGCAGCTTTTATAGGGGGAACATGTGGGCTTAAGTAAACAAACAGGGGGTCACACTACCAACAAAGGGGGGGGGGACATCTAAACTTCAACTAAAATGATTTTCTTTTCTAAGGGGAGCTACTCCTATTTAATACACTATCAAAAATACACAAGTAAAACTTGGCACTGCCACACAAGCAGAAGGGAGACAGTTTATTGTTGCCTTATTTGTCCTTAACATTCATGTAGGCCAGCATTTTTTTGGGGGATAAATTGGTCAGGGGTGAGTCAACAAGAAAATGACCCAGAATAATGATTTTGTTTTCTTTAAAAGCAATCAAATGGATACACCAATGAAGTAGACTTAAAAGGACATGTTCTTCCACTCTTCTCAAAAAAGGAATAACTGAAATGGATCCATGTTATCAAATCCATGCTATCAGAACTTCTTCATGTTTAATTAAAAGAACCCATTTTTTATATATCCGTGAAAATGCCATTGGAAGCTATTGAGCTGAGTAGGTTACAGATTACACACAAGTATTTAAAATACGAGATTTTAATACTTTTAATCAAGACAAACATTATTTTTACTGTCAGGTTTTGTGTTTGAATATGAGAACACCGTCTCTTTATTTCTGAAATACATGTAGTTATAGCGATTTTGGTATGTTTTTCGGAAAATATCCAGTTCATTGTATTTAATGAGTATTCATCAGTTCGTTGAACGGTAAATGATCTGTGGCGGATAACTGAATTTTGCGATCTTCATATTAAAATACACGTAACTTGGGTGCAAATTACCTGAAATGTTCACAGTTTCTAGTCAATAATATGTACTTTATGTCTGTGTTTTGAAATGGAGCTAGCCACGTTATTGTTTTTAGTTTTGACTCATTCTGTAGAGATGATGAAGATAATGAAATTTACATTCCTCTTCCATGTGTGAAAGAGTGTCCTTCAAGGATTTTTTTGCTGTTTTTAACTGGGGAATTTAATTTTTTCGGCATGTCTGATCCTCTTGTGCGTTTTGAAAAGAAGCCTTCATATTCACCAATCCTTTCAGATGAATCAATCCGAAAATTGTTTCAATCAAACACCAGCACAATGATCAATTATCAGGTAGCTTTAGAGAATCATTGGGTGCGTTGATTAGCTGACCTGGGTCGACTCGGTAGCCCCATGCTGTTCGATTAGCTCCGACGTCAATCTCTGGGCACACACGGGTCAGCCACTACAGATTCTGCTTGTGGAGCAGAGACACGTCACACGCATACATTGTTTCATCAAAGAAAGGGACAAATGTGGCAGCTGAAAAAGTGAAAAAGATCAAGTGGACCAAAATATCAACTGGGTTTGAAATTTGAAGTCTGAACATCATTATTTTGTTGATCTC
>NW_022145057.1:0-6184 GCF_000002235.5 Strongylocentrotus purpuratus | reverse complement strand
GAATTCACCCACTGTAAAAGAAGGTACTCGATCGTGTTCCATAAATAAGATTAATACTAGATCTAGATTAATCTCTTCTATAAGATGGAATTTTGAGTCGAGGTGATAGAAATCAAAACTATAGTTGTTTCCTGCTTTACTCTTCAATAAGTTTGCAGGTCTGTTTTAACAACAATGGATCATGTTTGTCACGATGTCGTCATTGACTAAAAATAAATCTGGGAATTTCCCTTGGGCCCCCGTCCGACTTTTACCATGCAGCTCTTCGAGACCTGCAACAAATGATCTCGACTGAACAGGAAGTGCTTTTGTTCAGATTTATTTAACACAGTACGTTTGAAAGTAAATCGAGAATTAAAATCAATAACACATACTTGAAATCAGACGGTCTATGCAACACCCGGCGTAACCGCGTGTTATATAGGCATGGAGCGGGGTTGGTACCTTAATTTTAGGACTGATGATGGTTGCACTATGCAACTCTTATCTTGACGGTTCATGCAAGCAAGGAAGCGTGTGAGGTGTGTGAGTGTAGCGACCACGGGACTCGCATAGACTGCAGTGATAGAGGTCTGATGGAGTTACCGAAGGGATACCAAACGACACCAAAGTCCTGTAAGTGAAACAATTATTATTGCTGGCACTACAACGTCCTTGTTTTACCTTTTCTGACTGACTCCCCCCCCCCCAAAAAAAAAGACTCCCTGTCTCGTTTTTCTCTACCCCCGTTTTCCTTCAAGAACATCATAGGAAAGAGAAAACCGGGGACAATGTTGTAAACAAAAAGCCAAAGAGAAGAATCGAATCCCTCTTGTACTGTACCTTAAATTGAAATTTTTCACTGTACATTAAACTGAAACTTTTACTGTACAATACAAAGACTGGAGAACCACTGACATGGCATTAAACTGCAAAAATATATACGTATACGTATGAAATAGATTTGAACAGGGACCTCAGATGATGGTCCCCGTCCCCGTTATTCGATTTTTTTCCACGGTCGATATATCTAAGCACGCAAATTTATGCAACCCTGCGGCCCAGCCAATCGGAGTCGACTACATTGTGACGTCATTACATTTCGAAATCTGGCTATATTTGTGATTTTTCATTTCAAATGCAGTGTTTTTTTTTATTTGTAATACAACAATGGGCATATATCTATTGGACAAGCTTGGCACTGTGTAAGATAATACACAGCGCATGACCGCTGCCTGCCTTTGCAAATGACCAAATACCCTATATAGAAAGCGCCCATTGATTGGTCAAGATCTAGAGGTCAAGAGGCGGTTGTCTTCCATCATTAATCAGCAAATTGATCATAGACTACCAACTTCCAAACCAATCCCCTCCCCCAAACCCCCCCCCCAAAAAAAAAAAAAAAATCCCCCCCTTTTCACCGCGACTGCTGACTGACTGACTGCTCCTGGAAAGCTGGGTGGTGGTTTCAGATAGGATTACATTGCAACAATGAAGCAGCCAAGAGTCTTTTAGTATCTCTGTGACTGACTGACTGCTCCTTGTGAGCCGGGCAGTGTAATCATTTAACGCCGATGAATGCGCTTCAACCCCTAGGTGTAGACCAGATGGATAAAACACAGCAGTGAATAGCCATTCACAATCAATTGAATAGTATATTGTGATCTTGTACCAGCTTTACTACGGTTGCTTTGTCTTGTGTATTTTTAGTTGATTTCATTGCATAATTGATTACAACAAAGCAAGCATTTCTTGAAATAAAAAGCTCGTATAACTTTTTCTTTTCCAAATTCAACTTCGACACTGCAGGTTTATGTCAAGTTGTACGGTGGCCCTGGAACGACATGTTAATATTGACCTTTTAATGTGAGCTTTGTAACCTCTTAATATTGACGTTGTACCTTCGCAATATGCACGTTGCCACACGTGGCTTAATATCGCATTTTGGAAGTTGTTCCTTCTTAATGTGAATGTTCCAACTTGTTAATATTCACGTTCGATCTTGTCAGCAAATTTGCACTGTTATGCAAGTGAATAATGTTATGCATCTTGTTAATATCATTGTTGAACCGTCCTCCTTCGCAATGTACGAAGTCCTTGCCAAGCCCTATAGTTAGACAACCAGTTATGATGGCGTTTCAATCTGACGGCTGTTCAATGTCACTTAACCTGGGCGTCTATCTTGTATTGATTGTTATCATGACCCAAGGCTCTCTGTTTTATTTCACTCATCTTTTAAAATTCACGTTCAGGCTAACCATAACCCAAGGTTGGGCATACATGTAAAAACATGGATCCTGAAGCAGATTTGTCATAGTTTCAAATAACCTGATCTAATCATTTCAACCGTTTACTACACACACATTTATACCGGTTTTGCTTTCTGAATGTAATGATTTCTTTCTTCCTGTACTTTCATCTTTGCCATATCCCAATAATTTTTGACTCGCCAACAGGGTTCCTCACCAAATAGTATGAGGTACCCGCTGTTTTGACGAGCATTTCGTTTACGGGCTATTGCTAAGTCGAACCCTAAATATCCCCCCCCCCCCCCCAGATATCCGCGCCTGACCGCAACATGAAGAATATTCGCAATTGGCTGACTACCAGTCATGCATGCATGAACTCCAAGCAAACAACTTCGTATAGGGTGCCCCGGCAACACGTGATTCGCGCAACGGTGCGGTCGTGATGCGGCGCTCTCTCGCGCGGGTGCGCGGGTTATCGCTGCAGCGCGGTAATCGCGCATTCAACCATAAAAACGTCTAGCCCTATAGACAAGCTCGAGTATGTTGCGGGTGTATGCACTGAATAAACAATTAAATAATTGACCGAAGCCACCTGTGCCCCGCGCGCTATCGTTTTTACAGTAACTGACGAGAATATGACCGTTGGTGAAATCCCCGATATTTCCCCGAAGTAATAAATATCAATGTATGCCCTTACTATTGTTGTCATGCTTTGTAAGACGTGGATATTACTTCGTAACGGTACCACCGCATATGTTCCTTTCAATTACATCTTTAGATCATACTCTTATACTATATGCGATCACGTGACCAGTTGTCGAAGAAAGCTCACAAATTTCTTTCTCCCTGTGATTGTAGGACTGCCAGATTTTACCTTCTACCCAAGATTCACAAGGCTGGCAACCCCGGTAGACCCATCATCTCCGGTAATGGCTCACCCACGGAACGCATCTCCCTGTTCATTGACAGTTTTCTCAAACCCCTTGTCCCACAGATTTCGTCATACATTCACGACACCCCAGACTTCCTACGCAAGCTTGAAGGAATCAAGGACCAGATTCCCAGCACAGCCATCATTGGGACTTTCGACGTCTCATCTCTGTACACCAACATCCCACATGAGGAGGGTGTTCGTGCTTGCTCCTTGGCTCTGGCCAAGGCAGGACACACGACTCCTCCCATCAGTGATGTAGGCACCCTCATGAGACTTATACTAACGAAGAACAATTTTTCCTTCCTTGGTGAACACTATCTACAGGTACACGGCACTGCAATGGGCACTCGCATTGCCCCGTCGACGGCTTGCCTCTTCATGGGTGACCTCGAAGAACGCATTCTTGCCTCGGCCCCATGTCGCCCTTGGATCTGGTGGAGATATATTGATGATGTTTTCTTCATCTGGACCAGGGATGAGGACAGTCTCTTGACCTTCACTAACCACATCAATTCCTTCCACAGAACCATCAAATTCACATCGGAGTTCTCGGCTCACCAAACCCACTTTCTGGATGTCACCGTCCGCAAGCAAGGCAACTCACTAACCACTGACCTGTATTCCAAACCCACAGACACCCACCAGTACCTCCACTCCTCCAGCTGTCACCCCAGGCACTGCAAAACTGGCATAGCGTTTAGCCGGGCACTCAGACTCAGAAGAATTTGTTCTAATGATTCCGATTTCTCCCGCCATACACAGATACTGAGGAACAACTTGGTGGCCAGGGGTCACAGCTCTCGCCAAGTTCATCGTGCCATTGCCAGAGCTAAAATTATCCCCAGAAATCTAGCTCTCACGGGAAAGGCCCCTGATGCCATGGCCAAACCCATGATTCCCTTGGTTACCACGTTTCACCCCAATCTCCCTTCCCTCCGCAAAATCACTAATGACAATCATCATATCCTCCATACTTCAGATCGCCTTGCCCGCGCCATCCCCAACGGCCCCACATTGGCTTACAGGCGTCCTCGAAATCTACGGGACTTGATTGTTCGAGCTGAAGTCCCATCCTTAGATGCATCCCCTCCCACCCAGCATGGTACTTTCAAGTGCAGTTCCAGATGTGTTGTCTGCCAGATTCATATCCAGGAGTCTGACTCCTTTTCTGGCCACTCTTCTGTCACTACCCACAGAACCATTGGTAACATCACTTGTAACACCTCTAATGTCATATATCTCATTTCTTGCAGGGTCTGTGGAGTGCAGCATGTATGTAGGTGAGACTAAGAATACGCTCAAGAAGCGTTTCTATGCCCACCGGTCAACGGTCAACACCAAGAAACTAGACACCCCTGTTGGTCATCACTTCAACCTGCCTAACCACTCCATTTCTGATATGATTTTGCAGGGCATTGAATCTCTTGGCCATCGCAAGGACTCAGTTCGCCTCAGCAGAGAGAAGGTGTGGATGAATCGTCTTCGAACTATTCAACCACATGGTCTCAACATCCAACTTGGAAATGATTTATCCTTTTCTCCTCCATTGTCCTCTGTTTCAGATAATCCATCTGGTCTTCCTTGTTTGTGTTTACCCATCTTCCCCATCTTTCATCCCTTTCCACCTCAATACTGTCCCCCCCCCCCCGCATCATCCCTTCACTCTCACACTCTTTTGTCCGTTACCACTCCCTGTGACCTTTGATCCTTCCCCTTTCTGGTCCCTCCCCTGTTTACACCAGACCCCTTGTGGTTTGCCATCTCCCTTTGTTTCTTTGTTCTCCCCTCCACCCTCCCCTGCATCTTTCCACACCTTTCCCACCTAATCCTCCTTTTGTGTTTCTTCTTTCAGCCCTGCATGTTTGTGTGCACCCCCATGTTAATGTATGTACCTCTGTCATTTCTGTTTTAGCCTCTGAAGAAGAACTTGCTAAGTTCGCAACGTCAGGCCACATTAATTTTAAGATTTACTCTTATACTAATTAAATACGTGGATCTCGACGGAAATCTCTCGTATCTATGATTAAAAACAACAAAAAAATCTGAATAGGGCTTGAAGGATGTAAAGTATTATGATAAAAGCCTTCTTAACGTGATCACAGAACACTGTTTTTGCTTTGTTGTAATTGACGGAGAGTATACCGTCAAGAAATTAATTAGTCTCATGAATTGAACATATCTCTTCTAGTGAAACAGCGCTCATTATATAGCCTGAACATGAATTATAAAAGATATGTGAAATAAATCAGAAACCCTTCATTCATGATAAAAATCACTACAAGGTAGACCCAGGTTAAGTGACCTGAAACAGCTGTCATCATAACTGGTTGTTTAACTATAGGGCTTGACAGGGACTTCGTACTTTTTAGAATGCATGATTCACATTGCGAAGGAGGACAGTTCAACAATGATTTTAACAAGATGCAAGTCAAATGTTCACAATGTGAAGGTACATGGTTCATATTGCGAAGAAGCAAGGTGCAACGTTGACATCAAGCATGATCAATGGTGTACATTGACAAGATCGAACGTGAACATTAACAAAGTTGGAACATTCACATATAATTAAGAAGGAACAACTTCCACAATGCGATATTAAGCTACGTGCAACGTGCATATTGCGAAGATACAACGTCAATATTAAGAAGTTAAAAGGTTCATATTAAAAAAGTCAATATTAAAATGTCGGTCCAGGGCCACAGTAAATGTTTGTGCTTAAACATTTCTCTTGAACTTTCATCCCGAAATGATTCAGTTGATGAAGGAATTGGCGCATTAATATACAATATACGCTGATAGCGGCCTATAATAAAGCCTTGAATGCACAATGTTCATTTTCAGAAACCTTGCCGAGAATGCCTTGAAGGAGATACCTAAGCATGGTTTCTTGGACCTTCCGCACCTTATTGTGCTGTAAGTACATTGCAAGGCTTATGTTCTAATGGGCGACATGGCACGAAGCAAACAACGCCCTTGGCCTTCTGTACAAAATAATATTATTATTTAGCACTTCAATTGCCTA
>NW_022145056.1:0-6197 GCF_000002235.5 Strongylocentrotus purpuratus | reverse complement strand
CACTGAACTTGTTCAGTACACAATCGATCTCGTCGAGTAACAATTGAAATAAGCAAGAAAGGAGCACCGTTGTTATAGTCTACTCCTGACTAATGTAGTTACTTATTTTCAAGCTAAAAGTTAATACTGGTTATTAATGGTGGTGGGTAAAGTTCCAAGTTTGAATGAAACAAAAAATGAATAAATAAAATGATTGATGTAGGGCAAACAAAATCAGAAAGTGTGTGGTGTATTCATTTGACGATGTCGGGGTGAATTTACTTATTAAATTAATAAATACAAAGTTAGACTTTTAATAAATTGTGTTTTTTACATTACTTTTAAAGTGGTGGGTGGATGGGTTAAAGCAAAGTAAAATAAATAATCGTTGTATACATATAGTTATACGGTCTAGATCGTGTTTTAACAGATGGGAAGACTTTCCCACGGGCAGTGCGGTACTTACTTAACTCAAAGACCGGCTGTATGAGAAATGACGGTAATATCCTATTCACCGGGAACTTCCTTAGAGGGATTATCCGCTTCTTCATGCCCAAGTGTATTGTTACCATTAAACGAAGAACAAGTCGATTCATCGTCAGTCGAGTGACAGCGCCGCCGTGATCATGTTTAAAATAGATGGGAAGACATTCACAGGGCAGTGCGGGTACTTCATTTACTCAAAGTCCGGCTGTTGAGGAATAATGGTAATGAGCCTATTCACCGGGAACTTCGTTAGAGGGATTATCCGCCTTTTCATCCCCAGGTGTTTTGTGTACCATAACGAAAAGAACAAGGCGATTCACGTCAGTCGAGTGACAGCGCCGACGGTCCATTATGAAAACCGTTTTTAATACGACTGCCGTAGCTCTGACGTATGTATCGGTTGTTGTTCGCAAAACCTCTTTCATTCTTCGCTGAATGTATACTCGAGAGAGAGGTGTCTTTATTCAAGTTGCCAATCTATCTTCGTGAGATGGTGGAATCTTCTTTAGTTTGAAAGGACAGACGCCACGAAATGATTGTAACTTTACTTGATCTGCGTGAGATGATGGTATCTTCCTTTAGTTTGGAAAGACCGACGCTCTGGAGTGGAATTGTACTCCAACTTAATCGTCGCGAGAAGATGGTATCTTCCCTTAGTTTGAAAGGACTGACGCTCCAAAAGTGGATTGGAACTTTACTTGATCTCCGTGAGATGGTAATGTCTCAATACAAGTTAGAAGGAACGACGCCCTGTAATTAATTTTGAAGTAGCGTCGCTTCACCACGCCGTCCACTTTATTTATTATTATTATTTTTTTTTCTCGAATACGTAGTAACGTGGGTCTAGTTTAACACGTCAACAAATTTGGTCACCGACGTGAGATTTCAAAGGTCCCAGTGGCTATATAAACCGGCCGCGCCGATTGTGTCGCCAATTCAACGCTTGCTACTGTTGCCGTCATGCTTTGCCAAAGATGACATGTAATACCAATTTTCTCCTGATCCGACGGAGTCTCAGCTAGACCTGATTGCAATAATGGAGGATGAAGCACTTGCTGGCCCATCCAACGAACCCCAGTTATCCCAGAGACGATGCCGCCTCATTTGCAAGGGATAGAAGATGTGAGGGTAAGAAAACATGTTTATATTTTATCTGAAACTCTTTTTATCCGAGTGCCGGTTACCTAGTTTGTGTATTAGCAAATGTTGACACGATGTTTCCGTCACTTGTAGTTATATTTCACTCTATGATTTTAAGCCAGAGTCGTGTATATTGGTAGGTGAATGTATATGGTAGTCGCATACGTATCACCTTGCTA
Source organism: Strongylocentrotus purpuratus (assembly GCF_000002235.5). Classification (NCBI taxonomy): domain Eukaryota; kingdom Metazoa; phylum Echinodermata; class Echinoidea; order Camarodonta; family Strongylocentrotidae; genus Strongylocentrotus; species Strongylocentrotus purpuratus. The sequence goes on along the minus strand of NW_022145056.1, from coordinate 4,413 downwards.
CAAAACTCTTAGTCGAAGTGAATAGGATCGTTTATTTTTAGTCTGGATGGAGAAAGTAATATTTTGTTCTCATGTTTTTAATACCTAATCGTTTTTATGACATTAGGTGTACAATTATTAGTGAGTCGTACATGGTCGGACGTGTCCGAGACGTAAGAGAAAAAAAACAACACATTATTAACATACTCTTTTCCGTGACATTGTCAAACACCAACTTGTTTTGGTACGTCGTAAACTGCATTGGATTGTAACGTGACACAATTGTTCTGTTTTCTCGTCTTGACTTGCCCGTGACGTCACACACAGCTGTACTTACCTTTCTGTTGTATTTGAATGTACGTGTGTGTCTCTACGTGAGGGTGTGTGTTAAGACATTGTCCACTTCCCCGCCCCCCTCCTCTTGACTCGTCCGGACTTGTCCATGACGAGCTTCATCTCGTTCGTTTGTTGTTTATTTTGTACATGTACATTGCAACATAACGTTAGGCATAAGCAGTTCGGCCGCCGTCCGATGCACATCGGCGGCGGTCGATGTCACGTTTCACATTGGGTCGTGTTTAACAAAGTTAAGCAAAATGTTTGGTTTGTTATTGTTAATTTCAGAACACGAGGGGAAATGCCTTCATAGTTGCAAATCCCCCGGCAGACATGGCGGAAGAACAACCAATGGTAAGTAAAACAATTACATTATTTAAAATTATACCCCCAAAAAACAAAAACAAAACAAACAAAAAATGGTAATACGTCAAGCGATTTTCTTTCTTTGTTCGTATTTATATTACTTGCACAAATAACTTTTGTAGTTGATTACCGGACAGTTGTTCAGAGGTTGTTTTGTTTGTATACCGTAAGTACACATACTTTGACAACGTGGTACTAATACGATTATTTTATTTTTTATCTTTGTGTGGATATTTCAGATGAGGACGATGATATCGCCGAGCCCCCTCGTGTACCACCCCAAGAAGAGAGACGGCGGGTCACGTATTCATGCCCGGATTGCGACAAAACTTTCACCAGAAGGTTCACCCTCAACCGGCACAAGCGTCGCATCCATATGCAAGGTGCTCCAAATCGTCCAGCTCCAAATACATTTAGGTGTCGGCAATGCGACAAGTTTTTTAGCCGCCGCGACAGCCTAAGACGGCATCAACACGTCCATGCCCGGCAAGCACCTCGACGGAATGAGCAAGCACCGAACCACCACCACCAGCTGTCGCTGACGTACCACCGATCAACATGTACCAGCTCCGCCACCACCTCCTCCACGATTTGCCTGCCAGACCTGCGGCAAAACATTCAGCAGGCGAGACAACATGATGGGCACTTCAGAAGAGCGCACCGTCCTGCTGAACCTGCTCCCGCTCCGGCAGATCCATCGGTCCCTGCTGTCCCCCCTCCCCTCCGGCAGATCCACCTCCCTGCTGTCCCTCCTCCGCCTCCTGCTCCACAAGTCCCGGCACCACCACCACATCCCGCCGTCCACCCTGCTCCGCTCCTCCTCCTCCTGTCCCCCTTGCTCCGGCTGATCCCATGGTTGAAGATGCGCTTGTCTACCCCATTCCACTCGGGCGTGTTAGAAACGAAAATGGTGACGATGACGACGACGAAGACACGAACTGAACAGTTTCTTACGCGATCACTGGCCCTCAGTCAGAACTCGGCATGTAACGGGTAGACCCGTGCAAGATCTGTATAATTTCAGGCTAATTGGCTCGCGACGCCTTGGAGCTGCCGTCAATATGGAAGCTGGGGTAAGAGCTGTGTTTGATCAACTACAACAGCGCGTTAAAATCAACGTGTCATTTGGCTTAGTGATACGTCATTCCTTGACTGGTGAATTGAGATATTTTCACCCGTGCCATAACAATGCTCGATTTTTCGAAGAGCCGTTCGTCATCGGGTCCGCAGCAGAGTTAGAGTTATTAATAGAAGCACTAAACGACGCGGATATTGCGGAGCATGGCCGTCGACAGCGACCCGACACAAAATGGTAGTAGAGACCATTACCAGTGTAACTGTTTTTGTAAACAAGACAGATTTCATTATCGGTGCACCGCCCGATGATCTCCCTCCCTTTGTGGTCAACAACAGAGGACTTAACGCGCTGAAGCGCAACCTCCACACGGGCCAACCATACAAAGACAATTTGTGCTTTTTCAGGTGCGTCGCCCTCCATCACAATCGTAGTGTCAACAACAGACATTTGGACCGTGATGCGCGTCATTTCCTGCACCGGTTTCGTGATGGTGTGGGAAAACCCAATCAAGACGGAGTAACGCTCGATGATCTGGACGACGCGGAGCGACTTTTTGAAATTAATATCAAGTATACTCCCTCGTGCAAAGAGAAGAAGAAGACCCAGGAGAGGAGGAGCCGGCATCAGTGAGACCACGAGTAAGGGCCGAGCTTGTGCGGCGTTCCCATCGGTGTTTTCCCACGACCTTGAAGGTGAACCTTTGCGGGGCACATTTTTCTTTCATTCGCGACGTAAAGAAATATAGCAAGTCCTACGCGTGTGGAAAATGCAGCAGGTGTTTCAGAAAACCATACGATCTCAATCGACACGAGATAACGTGCGACTCGAACGTAAAGTATAAATTCCCCGGTGGTGCGTATCGTCTCCCCCAGACAGTCTTCGACAAACTTGCCGATTTGGGTATAGAAGTCTCGCCTGATCTAAAAATATATCCATACCGCGCAACGTTTGACTTTGAAAGTTACTTTCAAGAAGTCCCAAACCAGGGGCAGAATAATCGTAGGCTGACTTGGGAAAAGCGCCACGAAATTCTAAGCTGTAGCGTTGCGAGTAATGTACCTGGCTACGAGGCACCAAGATGCTATGTAACGAGCGGAAGCTCCAGTGACCTGGTGGGTGAAGTGGTGGATCACCTGCACAGCGTAGCCTATGCCGCCAACGAACTGCAGGAGGAGAGGTTCGAAGACGTCTTTGACCAGCTTGACGAACTCATCGAGGCAGCCAAGAACGACCGGGGTCAGCAGACACAGCAGGCACAACCGGCAAGGAGAAAACGACACCCAGCAGAGGACTTGAAGGAAGAACTAGAAAGTTACATCCAAGAATTGCCAGTCATCGGTTTCAACAGTGGTAAGTACGATGTAAATTTGATCAAGCGACACTTGTATACAAAACTGCAAAGGGACGACCTCTGAAATTTATAGTGAAGAGGACCGGTACTTATATGGCGCTCAAAACCACATGGCTTAAATTTCTTGATGTCAGCAATTACCTAGCCCCGGGGTACAGTTACGCGAAGTTTCTGAAAGCGTTCGAAGTGCCCCAGGAAAAGGGGTTTTTCCCTTACGAGTGGTTTGATTCCTTAGAGAAGTTAGATTACCCGGAATTGCCACCTCACCAAGCGTTTTTCAGTAGTTTGAAACAGCAAAACATCAGCGACGAGGACTATGCATACTGTCAAGAGATTTGGACTACTCAAAACATGAAGACCATGAGGGATTTTTTAATTTGGTACAATGATCTTGACGTAGTACCATTTTTGGACGCTCTTCAGAAAATGAGCAATTTCTATACCGAACGTGGTATGGATATGTTGAAATGCGCCATATCTGTACCGGGCCTCTCACTGAGGTACTTATTTCTTACTCTCGGTCCCCTACTTCTCTCTGATCGACAAGACCAATAGCGACCTTTATTTCAAGATTAAGGACAACATCGTCGGTGGCCCATCCATCGTCTTTAACCGCTACCACGAAAAGAATAAAACGTACATTAGGGAGGGCCGAACAAATGTAAAAAAAATCGTTGGGTTTGATGCCAATGCCCTCTACCTCTGGGCACTGATGCAACCCCATGCCCACCGTACCTTCGTTAGGCGCAAGGCTGAACACAGTTTCAAACCATTATGGCTCAAAAGCACGGGGTAATGGCCGCCGAGTGGTTAGATTGGGAATCCAAAACAAACAACATCAGTATCGCGCACAAGTTCAATGCTGCCGAAAACCGCATAGGCGCTCGAAAGCTACCCGTGGATGGGTTTTGTCGAGAAACCAATACGGTCTATCAGTTTCAGGGCTGTTACTGGCACGGGCACAGATGCCACTTAAATAGATCGCGACTTTAACCAAGTTAGGAAGGTCAGTGCCGAAACGCTCCGTAAAGAGACGGCAAAGAATTCTGAATACATAAAAAAACAGGGTTTCAATCTGGTAGAAATGACAGAGTGTCAATGGAGGTATGCCAACAAAATGATTTAAACCTGCGCAGATTTCTGAAGTCAGTCGGTTGCCACATCATCAGAGAAAGCAAATGTCACAAGAACAGGTATTGGACTTTATTCGGGACGGGTCGCTGTTTGGGTTAGTAGAGTGTGATTTGCGAGTCCCAGATGCGTTGAAAGAAAAATTCTCCGAAATGCCTCCAATTTTCAAAAA
>NW_022145055.1:0-6268 GCF_000002235.5 Strongylocentrotus purpuratus | reverse complement strand
TGAAAAAAAGTAAAAACTGCTGCAAAACTGCTTACTGACTGGATGGACCTGAAATATATAAATCTTAAAATTAATGTGGCCTGACGTTGCGAACTTAGCAAGTTCTTCTTCAGAGGCTAAAACAGAAATGACAGAGGTACATACATTAACATGGGGGTGCACACAAACATGCAGGGCTGAAAGAAGAAACACAAAAGGAGGATTAGGTGGGAAAGGTGTGGAAAGATGCAGGGGAGGGTGGATGAGAGAACAAAGAAACAAAGGGAGATGGCAAACCACAAGGGGTCTGGTGTAAACAGGGGAGGGACCAGAAAGGGGAAGGATCAAAGGTCACAGGGAGTGGGAACGGACAAAAGAGTGTGAGAGTGAAGGGATGATGCGGGGGGGGGGGGGACAGTATGGAGGTGGAAAGGGATGAAAGATGGGGAAGATGGGTAAACACAAACAAGGAAGACCAGATGGATTATCTGTAACAGAAGACAATGGAGGAAGAAAAGGATTAATCATTTCCAAGTTGGATGTTGAGACCATGTGGTTGAATAGTTCGAAGACGATTCATCCACACTTTCTCTCTGCTGAGGCGAACTGAGTCCTTGCGATGGCCAAGAGATTCAATGCCCTGCAAAATCATATCAGAAATGGAGTGGTTAGGCAGGTTGAAGTGATGACCAACAGGGGTGTCTAGTTTCTTGGTGTTGACCGTTGACCGGTGGGCATAGAAACGCTTCTTGAGCGTATTCTTAGTCTCACCTACATACTGCACTCCACAGACCCTGCAAGAAATGAGATATATGACATTAGAGGTGTTACAAGTGATGTTACCAATGGTTCTGTGGGTAGTGACAGAAGAGTGGCCAGAAAAGGAGTCAGACTCCTGGATATGAATCTGGCAGACAACACATCTGGAACTGCACTTGAAAGTACCATGCTGGGTGGGAGGGGATGCATCTAAGGATGGGACTTCAGCTCGAACAATCAAGTCCCGTAGATTTCGAGGACGCCTGTAAGCCAATGTGGGGCCGTTGGGGATGGCGCGGGCAAGGCGATCTGAAGTATGGAGGATATGATGATTGTCATTAGTGATTTTGCGAAGGGGAGGGAGATTGGGGTGAAACGTGGTAACCAAGGGAATCATGGGTTTGGCCATGGCATCAGGGGCCTTTCCCGTGAGAGCTAGATTTCTGGGGATAGCTTTAGCTCTGGCAATGGCACGATGAACTTGGCGAGAGCTGTGACCCCTGGCCACCAAGTTGTTCCTCAGTATCTGTGTATGGCGGGAGAAATCGGAATCATTAGAACAAATTCTTCTGAGTCTGAGTGCCTGGCTAAACGCTATGCCAGTTTTGCAGTGCCTGGGGTGACAGCTGGAGGAGTGGAGGTACTGGTGGGTGTCTGTGGGTTTGGAATACAGGTCAGTGGTTAGTGAGTTGCCTTGCTTGCGGACGGTGACATCCAGAAAGTGGGTTTGGTGAGCCGAGAACTCCGATGTGAATTTGATGGTTCTGTGGAAGGAATTGATGTGGTTAGTGAAGGTCAAGAGACTGTCCTCATCACTGGTCCAGATGAAAAAAACATCATCAATATATCTCCACCAGATCCAAGGGCGACATGGGGCCGAGGCAAGAATGCGTTCTTCGAGGTCACCCATGAAGAGGCAAGCCATCGACGGGGCCATGCGAGTGCCCATTGCAGTGCCGTGTACCTGTAGATAGTGTTCACCAAGGAAGGAAAAATTGTTCTTCGTTAGTATAAGTCTCATGAGGGTGCCAACATCACTGATGGGAGGAGTCGTGTGTCCTGCCTTGGCCAGAGCCAAGGAGCAAGCACGAACACCCTCCTCATGTGGGATGTTGGTGTACAGAGATGAGACGTCGAAAGTCCCAATGATGGCTGTGCTGGGAATCTGGTCCTTGATTCCTTCAAGCTTGCGTAGGAAGTCTGGGGTGTCGTGAATGTATGACGAAATCTGTGGGACAAGGGGTTTGAGAAAACTGTCAATGAACAGGGAGATGCGTTCCGTGGGTGAGCCATTACCGGAGATGATGGGTCTACCGGGGTTGCCAGCCTTGTGAATCTTGGGTAGAAGGTAAAATCTGGCAGTCCTACAATCACAGGGAGAAAGAAATTTGTGAGCTTTCTTGGACAACTGGTCACGTGATCGCATATCGTCAAGTACCTGTTGTATATCTCGACAGAAAGTGCCTGTGGGGTCAGAGTCAAGGCGGGTATAGTTAGTGCGATTATCCAACTGGCGGTGGGCCTCATCAATGTACTGCTGACGATCCATGATGACCACAGCTGAACCTTTATCTGCTGGCTTGATGATGATGTCGGTGCGAGAGCGCAAGGAGTTGAGAGCCAGGCGCTCCTCTCTGGGGAGATTATCATGAGTCCTGTGGGGGAAGTTGTCCGGGTTAGTGACTTGGGAATTGATAACTTGAACGTATGTCTCTATGGCTGGCACACGATTCTTGGGGGGTACCCATGAACTCTTGACTCGAAAAGGCTCTGGCTCACACGGTTCACTGTCCAGGAAAAACTCACGCAGACGGATTCTACGGTAGTATTCCGTGAGATCTTGGCTGAGCTGAACCTGGTTCACAGAACGGGGAGCGGGACAAAAATTGAGACCCTTGGAGAGAAGTTTGTGCTCTGCGTCAGATATTGATGAGGAAGAAAGATTAACTACAGTGTTGACAGGGGGTTCTGGCGGTGGCGTGGTAGATGGGGACCTAGGACGTCTGAAACGTCTGTGTCTGCGTTGCTGTTGCTTGGCAAGCAAGCCACCAATCTTCTTGTTTCTCCTGTTGAGTAGGACAGAGTCAAGGTTAGACAAACCCCTTTCAATCTCATCATGGAAATTCCTGTACGTGGAATCAGAACAACTGGATTTGAGTTGGGAGTCAAGGTGGGAAATATTCTGATGGAGGTCCTCACGTGTAAATTGACACTGCTGAGAGAGAATATTGATGAGTTTAATAGAGGCACCATGTATAACTTGATTCCATCTCCTTTGAAGGTGTGGTGGGAGGTTTCCTAAGCAGGGAGTGTGAGACAGTTGCAAACCTTTGGGGATAAATCGAGAGAGGGAGTAAAAACTGTAGTTATCCTGATGGTAGGAAAAGCGTAAGGCCTTTTCCTTTGCCTTTCTGAGCTGTTGGAAAGTGCAAATGGTGTCACTCATATCTGTAGAAAGGGAGAGAATAAATGGTTAATACAATAAATCAGTGGAGGAACACGAAGACAAAAAGTACAAGTCAAATGGAGTTGCTCATGCCTTTTGAAGGGACAGAGCAAAACAAAATTGTAGGTACCTGTAGTGTGGAGAGAACAGTTTGATTAGTACATGGTATAAAACGATCAAAAGAAGGAACAAAACAAAACACAATGAAACTTACATGTCAGCAAGGAGGATCACCACGAAGGGATACTGCAACAGAGAAGTTGAAACATGAAAAAAAGTAAAACTGCTGCAAACTGCTTACTGACTGGATGGACCTGAAATATATAAATCTAAAATTAATGTGGCCTGACGTTGCGAACTTAGCAAGTTCTTCTTCAGAGGCTAAAACAGAAATGACAGAGGTACATACATTAACATGGGGGTGCACACAAACATGCAGGGCTGAAAGAAGAAACACAAAAGGAGGATTAGGTGGGAAAGGTGTGGAAAGATGCAGGGGAGGGTGGATGAGAGAACAAAGAAACAAAGGGAGATGGCAAACCACAAGGGGTCTGGTGTAAACAGGGGAGGGACCAGAAAGGGGAAGGATCAAAGGTCACAGGGAGTGGGAACGGACAAAAGAGTGTGAGAGTGAAGGGATGATGCGGGGGGGGGGGACAGTATTGAGGTGGAAAGGGATGAAAGATGGGGGAGATGGTAAACACAAACAAGGAAGACCAGATGGATTATCTGTAACAGAAGACAATGGAGGAAGAAAAGGATTAATCATTTCCAAGTTGGATGTTGAGACCATGTGGTTGAATAGTTCGAAGACGATTCATCCACACTTTCTCTCTGCTGAGGCGAACTGAGTCCTTTGCGATGGCCAAGAGATTCAAATGCCCTGCAAAATCATATCAGAAATGGAGTGGTTAGGCAGGTTGAAGTGATGACCAACAGGGGTGTCTAGTTTCTTGGTGTTGACCGTTGACCGATGGGCATAGAAACGCTTCTTGAGCGTATTCTTAGTCTCACCTACATACTGCACTCCACAGACCCTGCAAGAAATGAGATATATGACATTAGAGGTGTTACAAGTGATGTTACCAATGGTTCTGTGGGTAGTGACAGAAGAGTGGCCAGAAAAGGAGTCAGACTCCTGGATATGAATCTGGCAGACAACACATCTGGAACTGCACTTGAAAGTACCATGCTGGGTGGGAGGGGATGCATCTAAGGATGGGACTTCAGCTCGAACAATCAAGTCCCGTAGATTTCGAGGACGCCTGTAAGCCAATGTGGGGCCGTTGGGGATGGCGCGGGCAAGGCGATCTGAAGTATGGAGGATATGATGATTGTCATTAGTGATTTTGCGGAGGGGAGGGAGATTGGGGTGAAACGTGGTAACCAAGGGAATCATGGGTTTGGCCATGGCATCAGGGGCCTTTCCCGTGAGAGCTAGATTTCTGGGGATAGCTTTAGCTCTGGCAATGGCACGATGAACTTGGCGAGAGCTGTGACCCCTGGCCACCAAGTTGTTCCTCAGTATCTGTGTATGGCGGGAGAAATCGGAATCATTAGAACAAATTCTTCTGAGTCTGAGTGCCTGGCTAAACGCTATGCCAGTTTTGCAGTGCCTGGGGTGACAGCTGGAGGAGTGGAGGTACTGGTGGGTGTCTGTGGGTTTGGAATACAGGTCAGTGGTAGTGAGTTGCCTTGCTTGCGGACGGTGACATCCAGAAAGTGGGTTTGGTGAGCCGAGAACTCCGATGTGAATTTGATGGTTCTGTTGAAGGAATTGATGTGGTTAGTGAAGGTCAAGAGACTGTCCTCATCACTGGTCCAGATGAAAAAAACATCATCAATATATCTCCACCAGATCCAAGGGCGACATGGGGCCGAGGCAAGAATGCGTTCTTCGAGGTCACCCATGAAGAGGCAAGCCATGGACGGGGCCATGCGAGTGCCATTGCAGTGCCGTGGTACCTGTAGATAGTGTTCACCAAGGAAGGAAAAATTGTTCTTCGTTAGTATAAGTCTCATGAGGGTGCCAACATCACTGATGGGAGGAGTCGTGTGTCCTGCCTTGGCCAGAGCCAAGGAGCAAGCACGAACACCCTCCTCATGTGGGATGTTGGTGTACAGAGATGAGACGTCGAAAGTCCCAATGATGGCTGTGCTGGGAATCTGGTCCTTGATTCCTTCAAGCTTGCGTAGGAAGTCTGGGGTGTCGTGAATGTATGACGAAATCTGTGGGACAAGGGGTTTGAGAAAACTGTCAATGAACAGGGAGATGCGTTCCGTGGGTGAGCCATTACCGGAGATGATGGGTTCTACGGGGTTGCCAGCCTTGTGAATCTTGGGTAGAAGGTAAATCTGGCAGTCCTACAATCACAGGGAGAAAGAAATTTGTGAGCTTTCTTGGACAACTGGTCACGTGATCGCATATCGTCAAGTACCTGTTGTATATCTCGACAGAAGTGCTGTGGGGTCAGAGTCAAGGCGGGTATAGTTAGTGCGATTAATCCAACTGACGGTGGGCCTCATCAATGTACTGCTGACGATCCATGATGACCACAGCTGAACCTTTATCTGCTGGCTTGATGATGATGCGTGTGCGAGAGCGCAAGGAGTTGAGAGCCAGGCGCTCCTCTCTGGGGAGATTATCATGAGTCCTGTGGGGGAAGTTGTCTGGGTTAGTGACTTGGGAATTATAACTTGAACGTATGTCTCTATGGCTGGCACACGATTCTTGGGGGTACCATGAACTCTTGACTCGAAAAGGCTCTGGTCACACGGTCACTGTCCAGAAAAAACTCACGCAGACGGATCTCTACGGTAGTATTCCGTGAGATCTTGGCTGAGCTGAACCTGGTTCACAGAACGGGGGAGCGGGACAAAAATTGAGACCCTTGGAGAGAAGTTTGTGCTCTGCGTCAGATATGATGAGGAAGAAAGATTAACTACAGTGTTGACAGGGGTTCTGGCGGTGGCGTGGTAGATGGGGACCTAGGACGTCTGAAACGTCTGTGTCTGCGTTGTGTTGTGCTTGGCAAGCAAGCCACCAATCTTCTTGTTTCTCCTGTTGAGTAGGACAGAGTCAAG
>NW_022145054.1:0-6313 GCF_000002235.5 Strongylocentrotus purpuratus | reverse complement strand
TTATTCAAGTAACTGTTTTCAACAGTTAAAGACTCCCAGCCTACAAAAGCAGGATTGACTGGCTGGGACTGTTTATGTAACTTGATACAACTTTGCTTTGACTGTGGGTGATTGATAAGCCAGCTGTGCACACAACTTGCCTGCTTTGTCTGTTCATGGTCTGTTGACTGAATTTGACTAGTCACAGTGCTTGCTTGACATAATGATCCGATTGTTGGTGACTAGCCTGTGCTAAAAGTATAGCACAGGAAGTGGATGGAAATTTTGACTCTCTGTGACTGTTTTAAATAGAAGAAGGGTTAATGAATGAAAAAACACATTTTCTCTTTAATCATAACTTGAGTTTCATGATGCATAAGTGGACGTGTGTGTCTAATTTACCACAAGGTTTTTATCTTGTTAAGTATTTGTCTGCTTGGCCAACTAACACAGTATTCCTGAACAATGGTAACATCCAGCTCACGTTCGTATTGAAACTTAATTTGAAACTTCCAACCTGGTCGGCAGCCTTCAATTTCACCTCGTTAAGTTTCCCCCTACACGCAATCAGGACTATTATTAACTAGCCGGCAAACAAGGAACAGGACCCTAATGAGCATTAGGTTCACTTCTCCTCATCAACAATGCGTCTGGGCTACTCCCCTGGCGCCCCGCTCAATCCAGGTAATCAGCACTCATTTCTTGGACAAGGAGAAGTGAATTTTCGGTTGTCAATTTTTTTTTTCTCCGTTTGTTCTGTTTCAATGCATTGTGCATTGGATATGTCACCGTTGGTTGTTGAACACAGTGATGACAGAATAGCCAAAACAAATGACCTATATATGTATGCACACAGCTAATATGTTGATGAAAACCATGTTTGTCCAAGTGATTTGTTTGCAATCCTTTTTCTAAGCTTGTTCAGTTTCAAAAAAATTGGTTGGCTATGTCACTGCTGACTGATGATACTTTATTTAGACAGCAAAACCTGTCAAAGTGTCATGCCCAAGTATTAAACTACATGTACATGCACAGCTACCACTGTATACCACTTCAATGAAAGCCGTATTTTTCCAAGAGTTTCTTTCATACAAAGGCAACCTTTCTTAATTTTTCCTCCGCATGTTGAGCATTGGTTAAGTCAACCATACCTCTTTACCGTCAGACATAACACACAACAACTTTCCACATCTCAACATTAGAACTGCATGCATTCAACTAACCACTTTAATAATAAAACATTGTGTTTTCCTAGAGTTCAATTTGTAATCTTTCTAACTTTTGCTGTTTCCAAACATTATGCATTGGTACATGCATGTTATTGCTTGCTGTTCAATGCCACAACACCAAAAACCTTTCGTGCCCCAAGTGTTCAAACTACATGCACAGCTATATTAACATTTTCAATGAAAACCTAATTTTTTTCGCAGAGCTTCTTTTGAAACTTTTTTAAAAATTACTTGTGGGTAAAGTCACAGCGAGGCGTTTACCATTTTACCACATTAACCTTTTCATGCATGCCTAAATTTCCAATTAAGTGAACATTAACAGCTGGCAACTTTCATGAAACCATGTTTTCCCAGTGTTTTGTTTGAAACCTTATCTGAGTTTGTACATTTTCACACATTATGCGTTGAATATGGGTCATTCTATAAATGTAGGGACCAAAGTGTGACATTTCCTATCCCAGCTCCCTTCGTTGTAATTTGCCATTCAAGTATCATTATGAATAATTTTGTTGGGTAGGCAGCCTGCTTCACATATTCACTCTGGAGGACGAAGGCATTAAAATTAAACACTGCATCAGAATTACAGAATCAAAGATGCAACAGGACGGAAAAAAAAGTCGACCAAAATTTATAGAATGACCCGTATAGCTGTCTACCGTCAGACCACACAAAACGTTCCGTACCCCCAGTGTTAAAACTACACAACACAGCAAGCTCCGTGATGAAAACCATGTTTTTCCCAGTGTCCTAGTTGTCGCTAACTTTCTGAAGCCAAAATCACTCCAAGGTGTATTGTGGATACATCATGATAAGAACAAGAAAGGCTGCCTGCAAGGGTAGCTCAAGAAACATGAGTTCTTAATAGGTAAATGGTTTCAGTTACAGTACAAAAACCGCACAAATAGCTCGAAGGTTTATGACATGATGACACATGCGTGTGTACGACAACGGAAAGACCCTTCCATGCGCTGCTACACGTTTTTTCAAGAAGATGCCCATAATCAGTTATTGTATTCTCTTAAGGCTTTTTCTGTATAGCCGGACCTACCGGTAGATGTTGGAACTCACTCCCTCTCAATATTCGTCATTGCAAATCCGTCCACCAGTTCAAAAGTAAGCTCAAATCATATCTATTTTCATATAAAATTGTACTTCTGTTGTTCATTTTTTTTCTATGTTCCATTAGTTGTACTCTCTGAAGTTGCTACCTTTGGAAAAAAATGCGCTTTATAAATGCTTGTATCATTAAGTGCTTAACTGTACCTAAATGTAAGTCTTGTGTACATGTTGTGGTACATTGTGCACACCATACCAGTGAAACAGATTTTCAAATAAACTACTTGATTTGCCACATGTGAACTACAAGAGGCCAAACATGCTTCAAACACATGTTATGGATGACTTTCAAACAATGTGCAACACCATTGTGTGTTTTAAACCCATTCCCCCTTCTTCTATAGACGAATCCGGGCATGTGATCACTGTACACACTTGAGGCCCCCTTCAATGGAGAAAACATTGTGCACGGTATTGTACAAAGCAACTGCCCCGTGACAGATTATCTGAACAATAGCTAGCACAATGCTCTCACCATTGAAGGGGGCCTTCGTGATAGTAAAGACAGCTTGCCTGAACTGATCTGTACCAGATGTATACCACCACACGTTTCGTTATCCTGGCACCCTATATGCATGTACATGTACAAGATTTATTCATTACTGTTTTTTTTTTCTGGCCCAAAAAATTCTTTCATGCAAATAAATAATACACATTTTTCCTGTGCTGCTGTGAACACACGTAAAGAATACTTTTATCTACTGCATTTAATGTGAGAATGTGAAACAAACTTACTTTTTCAGAATGCTGCTGAACACAATTTCAGAAGACAGGAAAGCCCAACACAAACTCAGAGTCTAATAACGATATATGTCCTGTCCCGTTCAGTCCAGCAAACACAAATGTCCGTTTATCCACTCTCCATTTTCTGCCGACTGACTAATGCTGTGCAGGGTGTACACCGCGGACAAGTGCTGCACTCACCGCGACGCGAACACCCAGCCAACAAACAAACGCGACGACAAATTTCGTTTTAATGAAACATCCCTGCAATTAACTCACCATCGGGTGACGTTGGATGTACGTAATGACTGACCAAGGCAACTTCATCGACAAACAAGCGTTACAAATCGTCGGGCACGTTCAGGAGATAAACGTAGGGACTGAATTACGCCAGCGCCGGGCAAGTACGGGTGAGTCACAACTTAGTTACACCTGGCCCATAAACACAAACCGAGTGGCCTCCACTCAACCGCGAAACACTAAAGCAACAAACTTATTCTGGGGCAGGCCAAAAGGAAAAAAAGAAGTAAAAATTACGTTAATTTACGCAACTCACTTACCCAATTCACGCACGTATTGCAGAATCCAAGCGAAATTAGGCCTATAAATTGCAACCGTGGATAAAGCTGGAACGCTCGTTCGAAAACGGGTATCAGTTTCGATCTAACATCCCCTGAAATATTCCCTTGAGGAATGGGGAGGGGACTGCATTGATTGGCGTGGGGAGTTTTTCTTCTTCGAGGCTTCGCGTCTAGGAGAATTAAAGAGGTCTAGTGTCAAAAATTAGACTTACCCCTCGCACCCCCTGTCACGACGCTCAGGATGTCAGTGGTAACTTCCTGAGGAAAGTCTGCCTTATACGTGATGACATAGGCCTGGATCGCTCCATTGGGCTCGGAGGGGGGGTCCCACGTGAGGAGGATGTAGTCGGGGCCGACGTCGGAGGCGTTGAAGTCTCGGATGGGTCCAGGGACTGGGTTGGGAAATTACAAGATGAAGGTATTTTTTTGGGGGTGATGATCGTTGTTTTGTGATGAATGCTGAATGGTGCAGCACCACTGACTGATATGTAAGAACAAGAAATACTGACTTCTAAAAGAAGAATCCCATGCCGTCACGTTAGATACTCCTTATGATGCACGAAGTCATTATGCAACCAAAACAGTTTTAAAACTTACATCTTTTCCAAAGTAAGCAAAACCAAGCATTTGCTTTTGTCACATTTTAGACATGAAAGCGGTACTAGTGATATAAAACCCTGAGAATATCCCCTATGATTTGTATGAATCTCTGGCTTTAGAAGCCATTTCTAAAAGAAAATTCCACAATTGCAATGCATTCTTACTTCCATCTTGCGTTGCGATGGATGTTTCAGCTGAAGCTGGCCCCTCCGAGCGATTGCCGTTCGACCAAGTTGTAGGCAACCAGCTGGACATAGTAGATGGTAGCAACCTCCAACCTGGGAAAGGCAGAGAAAATAAAGGAAACTTACATTAAAGGGAAGATACATCATTTGCAAACATCACAAAACGAAAATTATCAAATTATCACGAAATACCTCACTGGATTGTTAGGGAATGACAGTCTAACGCATCCTGTAAAATCGTGGCTCCTGGTGTGCTGACATTTTCAAGAAAAATAGTATTTTTTCCAACGCTCGGCAGCCGACCAGCGTTGGAGGAGAAAACTGGGTTTTTTTTTCTCAAAAACTGCTGTGAATTTTCATAATTAGTTATTCCGCATTTCTTTGCAATTGATTACACACATGTGAAGGGGTACAAGTCTGCTAGACTGATTCTCTGACCTTACAATTCCCCAAAGTCTATAAATTGCTCCGTTTCATCTTAAGTGGGGTCAGGAAACAAGACTGCAAGAACATGATTGCTTTTCTTGGTTTTTTCCAGCACTACAAGCCCAAAACGTGAAACAAGTCAGTTTAACAATATTTTCTATAACATACTAATCCTCCAAATCCACTTTATTTCTGAAAATTGCAGCAAAAGCAAATGTTGTACATTCCCTTTAAAACTTACATTGTAGTCACACTGTTCAATTTCAAGTACCTGTGGACTATTAATAAGTACCCATCAAAGGTGAAAAAGACAACAATTTAGCACACATTTCCACTGTTCTCCGTATGCTTGGGTATTTTCTCCGCAAAGCTGGTGGTGTGCTTTCGTGAGGAAACAAGGCATAATCTACTGTCCTGCCAGGAGTCCTTTATGTTATGAGTTTTGGGAGAAGAGGGTAAAAAGTATACAAATACAGCATGGTATGAGGGTGGATAGTAAACAAATATGGAATGCTTTGAGTGGTGTAGTGAACTGGACATTCTATTCTTCCGAGGCGAAGCCGAGGGAAAGTAGAATGCGCCATGGATCACCGAGGGAGGCCAGTTTTACTTCACCACGAGATAAAGCATTCAATTCGTTTATGTATTCATAGTCGATAAAATAACTCGCACATGAGCCAAATAATTTCAGTAAAGTGAGAGAGATTAAGGTCGATGACCCAACTCCATCTTCAACGTAACACCAAACAAAACCGTAAAGTCGGTTGTAAACCGGCCAGGGTTCAAATTACATTTTTCACGTCCTGAAACATGCCACATACGCACAAACAGGGACCCACAACGTGTGCCTAGGAGATCCCATACGTACGCCTCATAATTGAATCATTTACAAGTCCTTCCTCCTATCCAAGCGATGAAAGAATTATGGGAGAAATACGCATGGATAACATTTTAGATAAGGTGCGATTGGAGTAGTGGTTATTTTTATTATTGGTGATACATAAGGCCAAAAAAAAAAAAGTCTCCGGTTTTCTGGTATGCGCGCGCGTCGCCGTAGCCATGCGCGTCGGCAAAATGAAAAAGTTTTTTTTTCAATGAAAGATGATGTCTGAAAACCGCCAAACTCACGGTTTGACTGGGAATCCTGCTGCTGCACAATTTTAACGTGTTTTAGATTGGGAATGGTCGAGAATAAGCTTTATGTGGCCTCTCTGGACTCCCATATAATTTGCACTAAGTTTAATCGGGCACCATTTGCAGTCATCAGCGACATTTGAAGAAAAAAAATCAGATAAAAAAAAAAAAAAAGCCGCATCGCCGCACCACTTTTTGGGCAAGCTCCATACCAGAAACCGCGGAGACTTTTTTTGGGGGGGCCTAAGGGTACTTTTTTTTATGTATCCATATACTGTATTTAGCATAAACAGAATGGGCATCAAGTTAACCTTAAAATCATGTAGGATTGTTTACAAAT
>NW_022145053.1:0-6318 GCF_000002235.5 Strongylocentrotus purpuratus | reverse complement strand
AGGAGTGACTTGCTGCAATTAATGAACATAATCATCAAAATGACCACCGTTCCCCCTTTTTATGTTCCTAATAGTAATAGCCTTTGTATCGTTGTCTTATTATGACTTCGCACTTCCACAAATGTTCTATCGCAGGAGCGTGGGTTATACTGCGTGTTTAATTCAACTGTTCACAGTGTGTTTATATGACAGGTGGGAGGAGAGATGGATGCCATACACAGATGTAATCATCTATTGTCTCTGAACGTTTTCCCACATGTGGGAATTATGATGTGTCTCCACATTTTCATACCCAATTTCAGGCAACACAAATCTGAATTTTTGATAGCTCTCTGTCATTTGTTATGTCGAGGGGGAGAGCAGTTCTGCAAATCCTGTTGCTGTTGTCATTAGCTAATTGCAGAGGTACATGCCACGTACAGTGTCCCAATCGCCCTGCCCGGTGTTTCCGCATGCATACTATGCTTGGCTAGGCAGCTGGCTATTTAGCTAAAATGATTCCTCACATGCACATAATCACCACTATCGTCTTTCTGCCCCATGAAATATTCAAGAATACGAAAGCATTTGCCAATGAGCACCGTGTTTGATATTTTTTTAAAAAGCAGAAAAAATATATCAGAAATACCCGAGGTTGCGGACTATTAACTGCAGCGATTAGAAAGCTTGCATGCAAGTTGATATAAATAGTAATGTTATGTTTTATTTAAAGAATACTAAAATATGCAACGGAGAAAAGGCGAATAGTGCTTTACGGTCATGTTTTCCAGGAATCAGTGAACCTTTTTTTTAATGGAATAAAAGTCAAGTCTTAGTCCGAGGTTTAATCAGCCATTGTTTTTCTTATAATTTTGTAAAAGAAACCAGGGATGTCTTTAAACAAAGACACATGTACCCGATAATCGATAGGATGACTATTTGTGTCTTAATTTAGGAGAGAAAAACTCTAGGAATAGACAATTTAGAGTCAAAACCACTCCAACATACATGTATTTGCACATGTTGCTATTAACTGCTTCAGTTGAAACTCGAGTGAAAACTCGATCTATTAGATTGAAAGAACTTAATTGTGAATCGCCTTGTCGTTAGTTTTCAGTGGGACGGAGACAATTGTCACTCGAAAGGAGGGAATTGTCACTCGAAAGGAGGGAATTGTCACTCGAAAGGAGGGAATTGTCACTATTCTTTGGGAATATTAGAGAGTGGAATTATATGCCTTAAATCTTTAAAAAAAAAAAAAAAAAAAAAAAATGAATATAGAAACTTGCGGGACTGATGCATTACTGCTGCAATCATTCACAAACCCAAATGCTTCATTTGTGAAGGTCTTCAACCTACAGATCACCACGCCCCATTTTTTCCCAGCTAACATTGACATGGAGGGGAGGTGCTTATTGTGTGACTTGTCAAAACTCCGTGGTCCAATGAGATGAACGCTGGCGCGGGCAGCGGTTGCCGTCTCCAGCCCGCCCGTCTGTCACGGGCTGACTAAGCCTAGCAAGCGAGACACGTGGCCTACAGGACGCGCCAAATATCAACAACAGCGCGGTTTGTGTAGGCAAGGAGAAGGGTTTGGATGGGTTCAGTGGCAATCTAGCGGCGGGGACCGGGACACGCAAACACGCTCAAGTATCAGCTCTCACAACTTCACAATTAACAAGGCCAACTTGCACTTCGGATCTTACCCTCATTCGCCCTCCTCGGAGCTGGAAGTTGACTGTTTCCTTATAGTCTGTTGTGTCTTCTTGAGGCTCCTCTCTATGATGAAAAGAACACTGTAGCCGTTTCGATTTGGTGACCGGCGTCTTCAAGACGATGTCATTGTCACATGGTGCCGACTTTAGTTACACTAAAGACTTTCCGTTTTGCCGTAAGTTTTCTTATTATCGTGCAATGTCATTCAAATATTCATTAATCATTACAACATTAATTCTAATTGCGCAATAATCGGGTAAAGATGTATTGGCTCAGGAACATGTTTGGTATCACTTCTCTGTTGTTTTTGTCGTGATTGTTTTCTTGATCTCAATTACATCCCGTTGATTCGAATCAGAAGTTGGTTTTGAATTAGTGATTTGAGGTGATAAGATTAAACGGCGCGTTATCGGCAACGATGTAACTTGTCAAACAGTGTTTTATTGACAGACTGAAAAAGTTTGATGGCATGATACATTGATGTGACTATAATTTATTCAAAATTAAGAACCATGATGCTGTTGTGTCAACCACCCATTGATTATAAATATTTGATTCGTGTATGTTTTTGTATTGGGTTTCAGCATATAATTTAACATACGATTCATAATTAAATTAAAGCGCGCATTTAAGTCATTAGCATAATTATATGCAAATGACAATACTGATCCTAATTAAAACAGTGCATTTTCTTTTCATTTATTTTTCCATCTCTTGTCACGGTGGTGTAGATAATTTGTAAATGCATATAAAATGTGTAAAGTCCCTATACAGACCACCAGTTCCCGCTGGCTTTGATTTCGGATACCTCGATAAATTAACAGCCTGTTCATTGTAATTAACTTATGTTACTCGGGATATTACCAAGAAACACAGCGTGTTTTATCCAGGTAATGTTTGAAGTCTCGAGCCAATTGTGTTGCACACAGGGTATTGATAATTTGGAAATTAAGTTATTTATATAATGCAGCAAGGTAATTGTATTAGCATGCCTCGGAGCCAAATCATATACTAACAAATATTAACACGGAAACTATTCGTTGTAATCGTCGTTCCTGTCACAATATAGCGTGAATTGGACTAGCACAAGTCCTCTTACTCAAACTACTAAATTCTTGTCCCCTTGTCACGAGCTTTGTTTTAAAAATCAATCATGACGTATGTTTTCATCTGTTTTTAGAATTACAGTTGCGAATTTCGCATTGTAATTGTTAATAATCCTCGTTGTTGGTGGAGTATATAAAGACTTCTGGAGCTTTTTCAAATCTGGAGACAAATTGAATTTCTTAGATTCAACTACGGATGTTTTTGGTGATAAATTAATTAGGGCTTTAAACTAACAGTGGCTGTAGCTTTTTTTGATTCATTTTGAGTTCTTAAAGGCACGTAATTACCCGGAAACGGACCTAATTAATGTTCGAAACCTTCTTCAAAATGAAGATATAAGGAAGTAGCAAATACCCTGTGAAATTAGTCCGCCTGGAATGGTATCGCTCAGAAAAAAATTATTAACGGTGATTGTAAAAAGGTGTGCCAGTGGACACACTTTTAACGTTCATTAGCAACAGAATCTAGAGACCCAAAATTGCTCATGTTTTGAGCTAAAACATCCACCAGTTAGTTGTAATGCACCCTGTACTTAGGATTGTAAGCAATTTTGTTGCCTTAAAATAAAAGGCAAAAAAAGCAAGTGATCCTATGTATCTTTAATGTTGTGCAGCCAAAGTATTTTTCTTATTTTCATGTAATTTGCTTAACGAACTTGTTATTTAGCAGTGAAATCACTTGAATCGATTGAGGGCTTTAATGGTCACCAACGACCCAGTCAACTCCTTAAGAACGTCCGTGCGTCGAACGCACACCAGCTTCGGTGTCCTCGCCTCGTTCCGCGGTATTGATCTTGTAATTAACCCTTGCAGTACGGGTAAAAGAAGGCACCAATGAATATTTGAACATACATTTGTTATTAATAGGAATGTCATTAGTAATTAAAAAGGATAAAAGTCGTAGAAAATGCAAGTAATTAATAAATTTCGTTTGCGGCATGCAGGCAATATTCATACATCATAATACTCATTCAGAATGTTGGTTATAATTTAACGAATCTAGCGTCTTGTTGTATTAACCTAACTTCTCTAATAGTTGGATGTTTTGTTCTTTGTTTTTTGCAGAGAGTGTTCCCAAATGTGCCGGATGTGAGCAGTCAATCCTAGACAGATTTATCCACAAAGTTCAAGATCGTTCGTGGCACGCCAAGTGCCTCAAATGCGTGGACTGCCAGATGCAGCTGAACGAGCGTTGCTTCACGAGAGGAGGCCAATTGTTCTGCAAAGAGGATTTCTTCAAGTAAGTTATCTAAAGCCTTCAAATAATCCCCAATAAAGACTTGATCTTTAAGTGGACCACTCAGCTAACGATTTCCGTTACCGACAACATTTTGAAACACTCCAATATCGTGTTAATAATATTTGTGTATATGATCCTTTCAGAAGACTTGTTGGGAAATCTAATCACTGGCGCTTTGCATTTCAACAAAAGACATGGTTATGTCTGTTTGCTTCACTTAGCTTCACATTTCGATCCTGTACAATGACATCATTTTAATGTCATTATGTTTATGACGGAGATTTGAACAACATGTAGGTAAATGGTGTTTTCTAGAATTATTCGGTGTAATTTTCGAACTTGGATGCGTGATGGTCCGTAAACAAACAGTTTTCCTCAACAGCGAATAATGTTCGAATCCGTTCGATGCATATAAATTATGTGATGTAGCTGATACCGTTTTTGTTGCAATAAGAACTCGATTTTTAAAGCCTTTGGAGGGTAATTTGATCAAATAATGAGAGAAACAGTCATTAATTCGTCTCGTTTTTTCTTCTTCTTTTTTTGCACTGCCTCAGTCTTTCCAACAAGAGAAAAAGTGGTGCAAACTAAGAAAAACCAAAACAAGTCACAATCCTAAGACGGAAGCAATGCAGATTATTTTTTTCAAGAAAAAATGACGGAACGAAGACACCTGGAATTAAATACGACAGCAACATATGTGTTGCTGTTGGCATTAATAGAGTTGATTAAATAGATTGCTCTAGGGTTGACCCTAATAAATTACCAACATCCAGGACAGACTCGTTCCGCGTCTTCGTTCAGTGCCATAATAGCTCCAGGCAAATCATATTTTTCTGAGTGCAAATACAGAGAAAATGTGAGCCAGTAACAAATAATAACAGTTGAAATCATTATTATAATCAGTTTTAAAAATAGTACGTGGACTCAGAGGCACATCACATGGTCTCCTAAATGATCGGGTTTTTTCCTTCTCAAAACAGTATTATACGTCATGTTCTGAAGAAATTCTTCGCTTATATATAATTTGAAGGGAAAAAATCATTTAATGCATTTTTGATTTTCTTTACTCCAAACTTGCTCGGAGATGATCTGCAAATTCGATTTTTCGTTTTGGAAACATAATTTTTGGCACTGTATCTTAGCTTCTACTTTTCCCATTTTTTCAAACTGTTTAAATGTTGATTTATCGATTTGACTATTATTTTTTATCGTTCCTCGTAACAGCTTAAGCCATACACAAAGACATGTTTCCAAAAATTATCTTGAGTGTGTAAACCGAGGTCGAGTATGGCAGAAAAGGACAGTTTGCAAGGTGGTACAAAATGGAAAGACGGAGCTTGATTACGAAGCTCCCGAGCACGCTAAATTAAACTTTGTAGAAATCCCTTCCTTCGTTGATGGACTCCCGGACCAATCTTGCGATGTAAACAAATACCCGCTCGCAGAAAAATTAATCAGGGAGCGGAGCTCGCGGCCTGGCTTTGGTAGGCTCCAGTCATCTACGAGTCGTGACGAGAGAAACTGTCACGGTACTAATCAATCTAGCAACCTGCTGGCCACTGCGCTGCTCCCCCCCCCCCCCTCCTTCCCTCTATGACATGGTTCGTCAGACACTGGGCTCGTGCATCAAACCCAGCCAGTAGTAATCAGCGAGGCAAAAGGCAACCGGTCAGTATTGCGTCTTACCTGAAGGGCGCGGTCAGCAGAAGCCTTCCCTTAACGAGTATAGCTGCACCACATCGTGTAACATTGTCAATGCAGATTTCCCTTATAAAATCGTAATTTCGTTACAAACGAACAGAGATTGTTGTATTTTGGAGAAAGTAAACAAATCAGATTTTTAAACTAAACATGATACAAGTCTAAAGTGGGGAAAGTTCGTTGTTTTGCATGTATGGTTCTTATAGTTCAAAAATAACGAATACAATTTTCTTAGCGACTCAGTCTGTGTCTAAACAGCCAAGTCTGTGTCTAAAACGCAGGATAAGAGTGAATGTTTGTACATTGTTTACAGATGTTATTGAGATTGTTGCCCCCATTTTTAACTATTGTCTGGAAGCATAAGCACTGTATTTGTGCAAAATGAACATTGTAAAATTCAAAATCGGATTAATATCATGCATGTGCAGGATATTAGTTGGGGAAATTCCTACATCAAATGCGGTGAGCATATGACAATCTCCCTTAAAATCTGAATGAAAATGTTTTTTGTATGCCAGAACTTTCTGTTTATGACTAATTACACAAACACTGCTGTGATGGGTTTGGCGGGCT